>NC_090211.1:7397876-7697876 GCF_033026475.1 Channa argus
GCTGGATAAGGTCACGTGGAGCTTAATGAAGTGTTGGTATGTTCAGTGTAATGGCTTTTATTGTGGACTGCTCTTGTGAGGGTACCTTGGCAGTTATTTTAAAAGTACATTTATTTTCCAAAATGCAATGTAAATTATTTTCACCCTACCTAAGAACTTGTGCAATAACTGTATATTTGAAGTAATTTGTTAGCTGTCAGTCTTGGCAGCATACAGAGGTTGAAATTTAATCACTTTGCTTTGTCCATCAGCCAGACTAAACACTCGCTATTTTTATGAAATTAATCAAGAATGTTTGAGGACTCACAATACATTGTAAAATCTGTCAAATAAACACGTTAAAGGACGAGCTAAGATTATTCTCAAGTAGTGGGTTTTTATAGGATTTTATACTGCATCTTTACCCTGAACATATCTAGTTTGTAGACTGTTTTATTGAGAATGAAAACACAAGGACTGACAACTTCCTCAGTAGGCACCAGACTTACATTTACACACACACAAACACACACAAACAAACACACACTCCACTGGCTGACCCTGTTCACCAACATCTCCATTAGTAAGAGCATGGTGTGATTTCATTACATCATGCTTAATTGTGTTCACTGCATCTCGGTGCTCTGTTAGAAATGGTGGCATCGGGGCGGCTGGAGGAAACACAAGATGGGAATGGCTGCGGGGACGCAGTGCAGAGGGGATGTCAAAGCTTTTATTCACTGGCTTTTAAAAAGCTCTCTATTCCACACCACTGCATTACACCCCCCCACCCCCCACACACATACACACACACGCACAGGCTAGAGAACATGTCTGTGTTGAGAAAATAACCTCCAGCCGCAGCTCTGCCTCGCAAATAAACCACATCAACGCCACCGTACAGGTCTCTGTACCACAGGCCCCAATGAGATATAATGTATTTTTATACAACAGTAAAGCCAGAGAGTCATATGTGCTTTTCATTTTGGTTAAGAGACATAAAACACAATGCTGTAAAAATTGATCCGAGCTTGGCAGTAAATAGAGAGAAATTGGTTGAGAAACAGAATAAGTGAAAAGCAGCCATTGAAAATAAAATCAAGAGGAGCAAAAGTTCTCCAATCTCCGCACATTTCATAACTGATTGACATAACTATCGTTACAAAAACCTGACTGGGTTCTTATTTCTCCCAACAGCTGGGCTGTATTTACAACTATTGTGTAATCAGTTTGTACAGCTGCAAGATAACAGTTTTGGGAGCAGGACCCGGTAGAGACCTCCCAATTAAGTAGAAGAAGAATCAGCCTCACTAGAAATAAAGGTTGTGGTATTTCTGGGCTCGTCTGTGGCCAAAACCTGACATGGGTTGATTTCTTTTTCCACTGATTGGAGCTGAGACACCTGCTGTGACTTTGTGGAAATTTGTTCTCGTGACAGTTCATCCACCCACCCACAACACAGCAGAGACCAACTGCAAAATAGATGTCAAATAAGATCATGACCTTTTCGTCTGTGTGTGTTCCCATACATCTGTATGCTGGCATGTTCGCCTAATGTGGTACTGTGGAACTGTGTGCCTGCATCACTTTAGAATGAAAGGAGCCTTAAATATGTTTTAAAAACAAAATACTGTTTGGTTAGGGTTTGGTCTTCGGTTTGACCTGACACCACCAGCGGATTTTCATTTATTTTCCAAAGCCCTCAACTTACTCAAGTGGCATAAATGTTTGTCCATGCACATTGATCATTCTCAGAAATATTGTGAAGCCTAAACTTTGATTATTTGACTTTTCTTGTAGTGGCATCATAAGGTTCATATTTGTGGTTCAACATAAAATGTCAAATGCTTGACGAATTGCCATTAAATCTGGCATCAACCTTCATGTTCTCTTTGGTTTTCATTTATCACCGTTATCAGGTCAAAAATCTTTAAAGTTTACAATACGTTGGTCTTCAAATGCTTCTAAAACTAATTTATTTCAGCTGCTCAGTGACAATAAGTAGAGGTTAGCACACAGAGCTCAGATGATGAACTTGGTAAACATTACAAAAGCTGAACATTTGCATGTTAGTAGAAATGTTTTTACTTAAAGTGCAGCCTCACAGAGCAGCTAGCCTGGCTGTGGACTTCTAAGCCTTGTCAACTCAAAAAACCAGTAGTACTCGTCCAGATCCGTCTTATGCCCGTCAGCTTTGTTGAGCTAATCAGAAGCACCTGATCAACTCCTGCTGACTGAGGAAAAGCCAGGGAATCATTAAAGGAGGGGCAACAGCTGTGGATTGAAAAAGGGAAATACGACAAAAAAAAGAAAAGAGTGGAAGAGAGGATAAGAGAAATAAATAGAGACATCATGAAATTAGTTTGTTGTAATTGTTATGAGAAGGATTTACCATGTATGTTTGGAAAAAACAAAGACAGTCTCTGAACACTCTACCAACAACTGGGGCATCCTTTCTTTCCATTAGGCTCTTACAGTAAACATTTCTCTGTGGAGCCATTTACAGGATCACAAACTGTTCCCTGATCTGCAGTAAAACAAGAATCTACCTCCAAACCAGTTGAAAGGCCTGTGGTTAGCCAGTACCTTTGATTACATCAGCTGCTAATCCAACGCCACAAACGTTTTCAGCCACATTTTAAGTTTACAATTCGGAAAATATTTCAAATTGCATCCAGGCAGGTTTGACATGTCGTAACTTTAAAGAGAAGGGTAAGGAGATTTTATGGTTCTTAATTTAGTGTTAAACTAAGGCAATAATGGAACCATTACCAATAACACGCAGCCTTTTTTAACATTTTGTCTCAAATATACTAATAATGATTTACCTTTAGAAGACACTTCATGTCAGCTAATATCTTTAGGCTTTATGGCTGTAAAAGTTAAATGTTTTTCCATTACCCCTGCTCATTGCAGGAAATCAAACGCTGTGTGCGTTTCTTGAAAGCTGGGCAGTGAAATGTTCATAATGTACACATTGACACAATACCCCTACTGGTCCTTGGTCTATTAATACACATCCATTTACAGTGATGATTAGTTTCAGTACAGCAGGTTAAAACAGTTTTTAGCTGAGGAGGAATTACATCCTGCAGGTTCAAAATGATGTACTTTTCTTAAATCCTATTTAACTAACAGGGAGGATCATACACTACATTCTTGGAGAATTTTATTTACTTTGGATCTAAGTTGCATTTAGTTTTATAGGCCGAGTGAGTTTGCATGTGCTTGAAATTCAACTTGGAAGATTGCTCTCACTGATATACAATACTTTAAATTCCTGTATAAATGTACGTGTGAGTGGGGTGGAGTTTCTTATCAGTTACAAACCCAACATTTCCATTGAACTGGATCCAGAGTATTTGACTTAAAAGACAGTAATGATCTGCTTTTGTTAATATTTAAAGTCTTGCTTTTCACTGCTTGACAGATCAATGAATTTATCAGCAATAATGTCATATCAATCTATTAAAGCATTTAGAAATGTAATAATTCAATATTTTTAATTGCTAGACCTATTTAATGTTTAGCCTATATCAAAGGCACCACACAAAGAGCATCTGCTGTAGCTGTATACTGCAAAATACCAGCAGTGGGACCAGCAATAACTAAACCACAAAAATGGGGTACACCTGAAACACATGCTGCACGGTGGAAGATGTATGTTACTGGAAACATCAGCGAGTCTGTGACTCTGGAGACAACGAAGCACAGAATACATCTCAGAAGAAAAATGTGTGCATGTAAAGTACATACGCCTCTTATTATTTTGACATTAGGTTCGGGAAGTTTATTATTCTAAATATTCAGTGAACTTAAATCATGCCTCCAACATCCTAATTTTAGTCCCACAGTAATGCAAACAGTTGAGTGATGCCAAACACAAAGTGCAGTTTACATAACTAAGGTTCTTAACTTTGCTATCACTGAGTTCATTAAAGACAGAAATAAAGAGCTCCGTGCTGTATTGATGCTTTCATCCAAGCCCACTAATGCACTATTTGCATTTATATCCACGCTCACTATAGAGATGGTGAGCTATGTGCAGCTGTGATGTGTTTGATTGACATCTTGAGGGTGGCATGTGTCATGAACATGTCCACTCTCCTTGGATGGCCTTGAAAGGCAGAAACTCAGGTCTTTGCTTTTGATCTTTCCCAAATGTCAGATGCATTAACTCACTTCTTTCAGCAGATGCACTCATAAATGAGTCACTTCATTTTTTATGTTGTGGAGCACCATTGTAAAATCTGGTCCTTGCTGCACATTGTGACTCTTTAGTACATTAAGCCACACATCTCCTTGCAGACGCATTTAAAAGCCAGACAGTAACATTAGGGTTATCATGATTTTGTATAGCAGAGGTGCATTATGTTGCTCTCAGCAAGTAATGTTACTGTAGCTCACACTGAATACAAATTAAGTTTAAATAGTTTGCTGTATGAGCTCGGCAGCTTTTTTAAAGCACACTTTGCACATTGTGCAGGATAATAAAATCTTGCTTAATATCTGTCAAACTGTATTTTATCAATTCTGAGGCTGGTTGGATTGTAAGCTGAGTCATAGAACTAAGATGCGAAGGATCAGAAGTAATATCGGGAGAGAAATCAAGCTTGGTCATAGTGCTAGGAATTATGTTTTTTCACACAACTGTTGTTTTTGAAAAAGCTACAAGCAAGAAAAAAAATCTCACAAAAAGTTGTGTCATTACTACAAGTCTAGTATATGAAATTATCTCAGAGATGGCTGCTTTTTTTTTCCAACTTAAAATCACACTTTGCATCAGACCTTAAGTCAAATAAGTGTTATTTTATTTAAATAAGTGATATTTTGTGCCGGAGTTGTCACTACATGTCCCAATGTCTGTAAAAATCCTCCATCCTAAAAGACACTACTTACCCTAGCCACTACCCTAGCCCATAGTAGCACTTCATCAATTAGCGCTTCAGTGTTGCAAGGTGTATGAACGGTCCAAGAACCATTATAAATGATCTGTTGAAATACAAAGTGACAAACCTAACCCAAAGAACTAACATTTTTATTAGTTACAGTAGCTGTGGAAGGCTGTGGAAGGCAATTTAACAAACTGGTGAGGTTTGAGGAAAAATCTTAAACCTTTGTCATCATTAAAATAATTCAGGTTATATATTGGTAATGATTAAAAGAAACAATATTGACTTTTTTCAAAGGGGAAACTCTTTCTCTTTCTTTTTTCTCTCCTCTATACATGGAGTTTGTTACAATATAACTATCAACTGGCTTTCTCTTTTGTGCTAGCCATACGGCCACTAGACTGTCTTGTCACTTGACGGCCAGTTCAGCTATTTGTGTCTGCGAGGGTCAGCGTCATTTAAATTTGTTCCCAAAGCCCAAAATAGATGCTTTGCATTCAGCTCTAAAGTGAGTCCACATGGTCTATCCACAATCCGAGCATGGGGATGTGCATGGATCAGATTAATATGGGCCTCGTAATGATAAAAATGTTGTTTTATGGCGTTTGGCAATACGACTGCAACAACAGCCTTTGCTGGTGGTTTATGCCTCAAAAGGTGTATGTAACTAATTAACCACAGGTCTTCACAGATTAAAATATGACCATTTTGATTGGTTTGACTTGACCTTGACAACCTGTTTGAAATAAATGTCTGTTGCCTGTAAAGCCTATAGAGTCAGTTTCAGACTGTGTGCCAATACCACCAGTGTAATAAAGCTAAGAAATGCTCATTTAGTTACTCTCCTCACTACACTTAGTGCAATAATGCAGATTTGATGAGTCTCTTTAAGCACAACTTAACTGTATGTGTATTGGGCTCTTAACAGGACCTCTGGGTATTTTAGTATATTTACTGTTACAAAAGAGCATTTATTTATTCCCTGCAACCTTTCCCACCCATTAATGAGATACAGAAATAAGGTTTGATAGTAGCCCAGCTCCTGCTTTCTTCAAAGACAAAAAGAAGAATGTGAGAGAATGTGAGTAAGAATGTGTCCTGAAGCTCTTGCCAAAGAAACAGTTGCTCTGCGCCGGGCTGTTAAGTATGAGCCGAATGCTGCTTGGTTTAGAGTGTGAGACGGGAGAGGAAGGGAGGGGAGGAAGGCTGGAGTCTAATATAATACAATTTAGTAGGAGCACTTCCATAAAAATGGTGAGTGGATCCACGTGGGCTGACTAACGACAAGCACAGCTGCATCTGCAATCTGGCCCGATCCCTCAGCTAGGAAGAAAATGATTGTCTGGACGCCGTTTAGTGCTCCTTAGGTTTGGGTTTTCTGGATGTGCCTTCTTAGCTTGCAAATTCTCTGTTTTCCTTTCACGTTGAAAAACACTGGGTCTATTCATACACATTTTCAGATGACATTCGGCATCAACATGTTGATTGTGAAGTAATATATTCACCCGGCGCAGTGTCTGAGGAGTGGTTTCAAGATGAGAAACAGCTTTTCTATAGACAGCACAGACACTAGCTGGCACATTTATGTGATACCTCAGTGCATGCAAGTGTTATGACATAAAACGTACATCATAACTTCATCAACAATTCACACTCAACAGGACCAGTGCAGTTGTAAATAAATGCATGCAATGTCATGCCAGTAGTGATTACACCAATTTTCCAAATGCTGAAGAGAAAGTTTATGTTTGAGAAAACCCACAACGAGCGGCAAACATTTAATGCGACTTTATACATGCTCATTAACTCAGTTACTCAACCTGTTCATGCCAAGTCAGTACGCTACATTGAAATCCATTGCACCATGCCACTTCTTCATTAGTTCCCATGCTAAAAAGTTTTTTTTTCTGATCACACTGGGGGGTTCAGGAAATCTCTGCAGGTTGATGTGAGGTGATGGTCAACTGGGGGTCTTTAGTTTCAAACCCTGGATTTTTACCCCAGGAGGCCTGAAGGAAAACTAGCAGAGCTGTTCTGGGATCTGGTGACGCTTTAAGAAAACACAGTGTAAAGAATGGATGGGAATCCTAACTTCTCCAGACAGATGTGTTGATAAGGCCTCACAAGGAAAGGGTTGGTGTGGTGCTTTGAGAAGCAAAAACGAAGAAATGGCTGTGGGACAAAATGAATGGTATGGATGGGACTACAAAAAAGAACATATAGATGAAATAGAGATTTTGAAAATGTTCTTAATTTAGCATCAGCTAAGTCATATTCACTTTCAGATTATCCCTTGGTCTGTCCCTCTAAATTAGTAGCTGTCACACCCCCTCGACTAAGGTGCTGATTGATGACTTCACATGGGATTTAACATGAAACACTTTGTCTCAAATGTTCAGACAGCTGCAATCATGGTGTCTACTGTCCCCTTTACTCAACACCTTGAACCAGTCACCACCTTGCTGTCTGTTACCCAATCCATCAAAACCTCAACTCTCTACCATGCAGTCTGAGGTAAACAGATATTTAATTTTTGGGGCCAAGTAGCAGGTTATAAATACCGTCAAATTCATGCTTCTATTCAGAAGAAGCTCTGTGTTTGGCTCAGAAGACTTCAGTGAGGGAGAGGCTGGGGCTGTGCAATGTTGTTGCTTCTCAACACACCCACCCTGGTGTTGGTGAAGCTGCAGAGGTCTGATTGATGACTGCTCGTTTACTCCGATACTCTGGGGTTCATTTACAGTATGTGGGTGTCCTCTGAGTGAAAACTTTCATTTCCTGCAAAGACACAAGGGTGAGGAACATGGAGGTGTTTTTTTTATTTATTTATTTATTTTTTGTTTTGAGTTAAAGATCTCCACTAAGTCATGAGTCAGTTTTTAGCTCATATTTACTTTGCCTACTTTCTTTTCATAATGAATCCTGTGGCCTCCTTTTTTTTTAATCACCACTTTATCTCTCATTAAGAAGAGTCAGCAATAAGAGATTGGTCAACAGAGGATTTTAGAGGGGGAAAATAAAGCTTTTTTTATGGCAATATATTGATGTGCCAAGCACGTTGTGAAATCCAGCATAGTTTCAGCATTGCTTTTCAGAACAATAAAAGGCACTGTGGTTGGTGTGTGGTTTTTCACAGGAGAGGTAATTATCCATTAGATGTATCAGATGTATTAGATGCTCTCTGGTCAGCTAAAATGCATGTCTGGGGTTTTTGTTTTTCTTCTGCTCATAATGACAGGTAATGAGTTTTCATGTGTATGACCTAAGTGATGGTTAGAAGTAACAACAACCCCAAATCAACTGTATATTCACTTCCTATCTTAAATTCCCACACGTGTGTGTGTGTATGTTTTAGAACATTAAACTTTTATCAAACTTTTATCATACGCTGATGTGTTGGTTCTGCAGTCGTGCTTTTTCTCTTGCATTGCATTTTTTTCTCATATGTTGTTGGTTAGTTGGGTGACAGCAGGAGAACTTGGAGAACTCTCCACCAGCTAATCAGCAAAGCCACAAATATTATTAACATGCAAAGTTTATTTCTGCATGTTATGTTTTTAGATCAGCCCACATGTCAAATTTCCACGTTCCACTCATAGGCTAAGAAACAAAAGAAAATCAAATGTATCACAGAAATCAGATTCAACTAGATGTCTTATGTAAGCACAACTGATCAATCAATTATTATTTTCTTCTGAAATAAAGTCTGATACCACCAAGTTAGAGAAAGTTTTTAAGAAGAATATTCCACTTATCTGGGACCTCTTTGATGCCTCCTTATGTAGCACCTAGTAATCTGCACTATTTCATTATATTTTAGTTCAAAAAGTAAACATGTTAAACCAATCTTTGTATCTCTGCACTGGCTTCAATTGGTTTCCTGCATCAAGTTCAGCACTCTGGCTCTCACATATCGAACAATCAACTCAGCAGCGCCTTTCTACCTCAACACTCTGATTCAGGTCCACAATTCCTCTCTCCCACTGTGCTCTGCCAAAGAACGGCTTCTTATGACAGAATGTGTGCTGACCACCCAACCACCCAACTCTGCACCCTCAGCAGCTTGTTCCCCGTGTTCAAAAGGCTGTTGAAGACAGAACTCTTCCGCAAGTTCCTTTACACTTCAAAAATGTTTCTCTCCTACCTGTACCCTAATTGTAAATGGATAAAATTGCCTGCCAAAGGGAAAATGTGTTTCAAAAGTACTTTCTTTGCATTATATTTGGGTGTAGCTATGTAATGTATCATTTTAGTCTTACAAACCAACTAATCAAAGGAGTCCTTCACACATCAAATTCTAAATTCTGCATTTTTTTTCTTGTCAAATTAGAGTTTATGTGCAACCAGATGTGAGAGGTAACAAAGTAAAAATACTTGATTACTGCACTTATCTGTGGCTGTACATTACTTGATTAATTGTTTTTTGACAGCTTTTTACTTCTGCTTCCTACGTTTTAACACACGTAACTTTTTACTCCATACATTTTCAAAATAGGCTTGTTCTTCTTCTTTAAATGCATTTGAGGGGACTTAAAAAAAATGTTTTGTCAGCATTTTTTTAGCACAGTAGATATTCATAGACAAGCAGCTTTGTGAAGCGTGTTAACCTCAACAGTCCAGGTGTTTTCTAAAGTCAGTACCTACAGGAGGCCCTCCTCTCTGTATATATCTTATGCATTATTCAAATGTCCTTTATTCTCATAGATGTCATGTCAATGTTTTAAGCTATAAAGTATAATATTTGTGAAGCAGACCCTTTAGTATTTTAGCTTTTTATCTCAATAGCAGCTATTTAAGGCAGCACCCAATGGTGCTTTAGATTACAATGCTGTACTTTACTTTATGTAGTATCTTTGGGGTACCGTGTTAGCACGCTAAGGCCTCCAGTTAGCACAAACATATTGGATAAAAGCTTGAGGGCCATGTTGAGGAACCCTAAAGTCTTGATGAAGAGGCATCTCATGACTTCAACTTCCTTAACTGCAACTCAGAAAACAAACTAAAGGAGCAGGAAAGACTTGGCGTTGGAGGGATGTTATTGTGTAATTTCCTTAATTACCATTAGGCACAGGAAATTGAATAAGCCGTGCTCTTTGTTCCTAATTCAAAATTACATTAGGCTTATTAATTTCTTTGATTATGCTGGTTTTCTATATGTATACTGTGTGTTTATATAAAAATCAGCCTTCGAAAGTCATTTTTTCACCATTATTTGCTGTTGTCAGTTTCTTTGTGCTTGCCTTAAACCTCCCTCAACCAATTAAATATTGGTTGAGGGAAGTGAGTCGCTTTCTCAGATTTTCTGACTTTCCAAATGATGACTTAGCCCAAACAGAGTTTATTCAGAATAAAAGTCACCCCTTCCTCCATGAGACAGCCATACATTATTTTCCCAGTGTAATAGTCTCTGCCCTAACATACACAGAATACAATGCTTTATCATAAATTTGATTTCCAGATCTCTTCACTGCACTGAGGTGTGGAGCAAAACAAGCTTTTGGCTCACAGTCACCCACATATAGTGCTCAGTGCTCAGACATGCTCCAAAGCTCCAAAGCAACAAAACTCCTCGCTGGCTGGCATCTACCTTTTCTATCTCTAAATCCTCTTTCATCCTCTTTCTTATCAGGTACTCTAGACTATTAACAACACTCCATAAACCGACTGAGTCCACACATGAGGGAGGTCACCTATGTCTGTTAGGAATGTATTAACAGTCCATGTTGCATAGAGCCAAAAGCATCTGGGCGTAGCAGCTGCACCAACAGGCCAAAACAGGAAAATCACAGCATCACTGAATGTATTGTTGTTGACAGATATAGAGTCCATTACAAGGTGAGAATGGCAGAGCAATGAGGACAACCTGATTGTTGAATGTGCTTCACTTTAAAGTCAGATTCTGTTTGTTCCGCAGTCACTGCTCGTTTTGCTAAAAGGACTTAACTTCATGTAACTGATATCAACAATGTTCTAAAACATTCAGTTTAGTATAGCAATGTAAGATCACGTTACCTTTCCCCATTTCGCTACATATTTTTCAAAATTTCAAAGGACTGGTGTGATGCCTGAGATCTGCCTTGGTGCCCCGAGGTGGTTTATTCATTGGCCATAAACCATGCTGCCAAGTGCTGGGGAGAGACTTTATTATTCCATGTAAATGCTTAAATGTATGTTTGTAAGTCTACATGTGTGATCTGTTTATCTTTTTGTCATATACAAAGTCCCACCAGGGTGAAATTCCAAGATGATTAAAGGGTAGAAATTATCATGCCTTCATTTCTTGTAATCAAACAGTGGAGAAGGTTTGTCTCACATAAATTAAGATTGTCTCTGTGTCATCTCATCATTTCTGTCTCCTTTCTAACAAAGGTTTTAAGTACATTAAACTGGTTCAAACTTGCTTCTCATAGTATCAGAGCAGTAGTAATGAGTGAGGAGAACAAAGTGTATCCAGATTGTTGGCAATACCTGGTTTGTTTTTATAAAACCAGTGGTTTTATGAAGTACCACCTGTAGGTGTCACAATAAACATATGATGTGGTACAGTTATTGTGGTTTGGGTGGATGTTACTCCATAAAGACAGTTTGTAGGATAATTGTATCTTCTGTGGGGTATACACAAAATCATATTTATTTGTATTGCTCAAAACAGTAGTGGCTCCAAGCCCGAAATAATAGAATTGCAAAATACAAAAATGGGTTTGTAGTGAAAGTGAACAACGGCAAATATTATTGAGAAATCCAAATGTAAAATGTCTTTGAATTCACATCACATACTGGTTTGTAAGCTGTTGATGCAAAGCTCTGCTTGTCTTTTTTTCCCTTTGGCTTGTTTTTGTAAAGGTTTAATCTCCGTGGGAAGACAACCTTATCTACTGAACATTACAATCCTATGCAACTACAGTAAATTAATTTACTTCAATTGTCAACATGTTCCCCTTATGTTAACAAAACACTTAATCCACTTATGTTCTTCACAAAACTGTATTTGTGTTTGAAGTTTAGTTGTATAGAAATGTAATTTTTAAACACAGGTTTGGGGGAGAGAGAAAGGGCGTAAAAGAGCCACCATGCTGCATTGGCCTCAGTATGCAAATTAGTCAGTAATGGAGGTAATAAATTGAAAATATGGCTTCAGGTCTCTGGTCTGGTTGAATTCACAAATAGAGTGGTGCTACTTGGGTGGGGTCTCAGTTTTAGTACCCTATTGAAATGCATACTGAAATTCATACTGATGTCCTTTTGCATTAATCTGTGTAATTTTTCACTAACATTCTTGGAATGACATAGAAATGGCACAAACATTGCAAAAATGTATAGTTACTACTAGTAAAAGAGATTCTTTGAAATGTAAATATGCAAAATATATCTTCATTCTCGGTGGTGGCTGTCAACTCTGCCGCCTAGAAATTCTGTTTATACTTGTTTTCCCAATTACCCCGTGATGGGGAAACGTTATTGCTGTCTGGATTGTGCTCTCAGGCAATGCTTTTTACTGAATCGAGTGCTGCTCTTTCACACCATACACAAGGCATATGGAGGTGATCAGGCTGGAGGGAGGACATGCACAGGACTGAGACATACTGCAGGAGACTTGTTTGGCAACAAGATAACTTTCATGGGTTAGGGGGAGATTCAGGAACCTGTAAAATGTCAATACATGAAGTGTGCATGTTGTATCAGTGACAATGACCCAAAACAACAAGTCTATGTGGTAAAATGTGCATGACAGTCAGCCCTGCAGCATTAGCAATTGTCAACATAACATTCTTTCAACACCCAACTAGCCTTTCCAATACTGTTAAGAGTATATTTCAAATTAATATCATTTTTTTTGCTTTATCTACATTTGGACCATTAGTTCCCCTTGTTCCATTTATAATAGTGAAAGCAAGCACTGGGATCTATAGGAAGCATGGCTCCTATTTTAGAAACACTACATTCCACACATCCATTTCAGAGTTCCCCAGTACAACCAGAACAGGGTTTAGTATAATCCACTTTGAATTTCGTAGTGACACCTGTTAAGCCATTAAATGTGTACCATGCTGACCCTTGTTCACCACAACATTAAAACCACCAGGTGGTGTTGATTCTGTGTTTGACTGGTGTACATCTGCACAAAATGTGAGTTTTTATTATCCTGAAGGGTGGTATTTTTTGGAAAAATAGCATATTTTTTCACAGAGGAGGAAGGGATTAGTCTGTGAAAGGCTCCAAATGGTTAAACTTGTGATGTCAAAACACCTAACAAATAAACATATACAGGCACAGAGGAAAAAAAAAACAATGCACACAAACACACAGCTGCACAACAAACTGGAAAAAGCTAATTCTTCCAAGATCTCCATCCTGTTACAGTTTTTGAGTTTCTGCTTAATCTGTGATTTCATACTGGTCTCTGCAGCCCCAGAAATCCGTGTGGGGGAGCTGGCTGCCAGCCTGGATACCAGCTCTGGATCATGTGTGGGGCACATGAGGAAACCTTACGGCACAGCAGCAGTTAACTAATCCACCACTGGCCTCTCCCTGCCTGCATCCCACATAGAAATCAGGGGACCACCCTGTCCCCACTGATTTTTATGTATATAGACAAAAGAATTGATGAAGAGCACAAGTCAAGCTAGAAACAACTGGAACTGGAAAAAGGGAAGAAATAGACTTAAGAGTAATAGCGGCCAGCTGTGGGAACTCAGTCCTGTAACACCTCACTCTGGTGGATAACCAGCCCACCAAGTCAAACACACCCCACTACAAACCCTCATCAGTCAAATCTATTTTCATTTATCACATTGCACTTGTTGCTGTGGGACTTCTTAGGAAAATCAGCTGGAAACAAAGACAAAAGGGAGACAGGGTGTTTTGTCTCTGTCTAGAAATATGACCCTCTAGCACACAGTACCACATACTGTAGATCTTAGGCTCACTACAAAGCCATAAATCACATTTATATGTATACAGAGCTACTACTACTATTTATATCTTTGGTAAAGAAAAGTAAACTTGTCATCAACTTCAAAATAAGCTTCTCAAGTAAATACCTTTTCTTCTTACCTACCAATCTAAAAACCTTTTGTTTTTAGATCTAGTTCAGATATCTGTCCGAGACTAGTCAGGATTTAGTTTGCCCACATCCATAATTTGATTGTCCTCTTGTATCAAGAGGCAAAGTTAGATTTTGTATTTTTATATTTATTTTTTAAGTCCGGGTAGATAGTTTTTTGTTTGTTTTATTGTTTTTTGTTTTTTTATTCTTGTGGGAGATAAAGTAAAAGCATTGCTGTCATTCTTAACTCTGAAATACATTGTTAAACAAGTCAGTTGGTAATCATGGCAGGATGGGACAGAGAAAGTGTGTCATTTAAGAGGAAAAACTGGAATGGGAAAAAGAAGAAAATCTAATCAAACTAAGCTTTCAGCCTCTGGTGAAGCAACACCATTCAAACTGTACCAAACAATTCTCAAACAGTGACTCCGTTTGACTCAGTTTGAAGAACTACAGACCTACAGAAAACACAAGAAAGATTTTGCTGCAGATGGAGCCAATTTATAGAACCACTATCTCCTTAAAATTGTGATTTGTAGATTTGCAGTTAACGGTTGGAGACAACTTAATGGGATTTTAAAAAATTATGTAAACATAGCAAGGAAATAATAATTCAACTGTGGTAAGCCATAAATTTTGATTTTAACATAAAGTCAAATGTTTTATGGTTAGTCATGTTAAAATATTTATGGACATTTGTTAAGCTGAGAGAAAAGATTGTTATCAAGTGTTACAACAAGCTAACTTTTCCACTAAAATGATTCTGCATTACACTGCATTACTTCTAAAAAACTCTGAGACTGACTTTGAAATTAAGTGAATGTGGTGCTTTAATGCAATTTAATGCAGCGGTTCTGTCATAAATTCCAGTGGTGTTGTACAGGGCTATATTAATGCACTATATTAAAACAGTTCATTACAATAAACAAGTGAATTAACACCTCTATGGCCGTAAAAAAATGAATATTATTGGCATCATAAAGCAGGCTTTATGACAGAGCTGTTGTATCTAATAAGGTGGCCACTAACGTCTGTAAATTTTCATATTCACAAAGGGTGAAAGTGTTTGCTAATTGTATTTTTTAGAAAACATCCTGTTATTTTCAGTTGGTATCACTGACTAATGGACTGTTTAAGAAAGAAGATGGAAACAGCCTATTTTGAGAAGACAAAATGTAAAAAGCATTCTCCTGTCCATCAGCCCCTAAAAGGTTTTGCGGTGTTATCTTCATGCTAGTACTTCCTTGTTCCTTCAGAAAAGAGCTCAGGAGAATGTAAACAGAGTCATTTTAGGCTCCTTTGTTGCTTTGATCTGAGCTCAATACAGCTGCCATCCTCTATGAAGTAGAAAGCCACCATCCAAGTCTACAGGGAGCAATTGAGAACCAGAAGTTAGATTTCTGAGGGAGTATTTCTTTTAAAATGCGTAAACAATCTGTCTTTGGGTGGTAAAGCAATCAGACACAGTGGTGCACTGTTAATGCAGCAGTGCAGCAGATGCTTATGACCCTGTTGGCAACAGTTTGGTTTTTACTTTGGTTACTTTATACAAGTTCAGTATCATGTGTGAGACCTACAGAAGCAATTATTTATTGATTTTAACAGGCTAAATCAGAATAGTCAAATGAAGGTGACGGCATGTTTCTTCGTGAGTTTAGTCAGTGACGTAGCCTTGTTTGAGTTTTATCTCACTCTACATAGTTGAATGTCTTTTTGTGCTATAGGCATGTCTGTTTCCCTTTATCTATTTAAATATTCTTTTTTTCTACCATTTCAGCTGACTTGCAGTCTTGGTTTATCTTGACAGAGGGGAAAACTTAGTTTGATTAGTGTCTCCATATAAGTGCTCCCTGCTGATCAAATTAAAATTCTCTCGTCTATCTGTCACTTGCATCTGAGTCTGGTTTGCTGCATTCAGGACTCCTATAGAAAGCTGTCAAGGAGAGAAAAACTCAGCACAGAAGCATTTCACACTGCTTATTGGGTGTTGCTTTCTAGGAGCACAAGTCTACAAAATCAATCACGTAAAAACTGTAGCACTGTATTTAAAACTGTAGCATTTATTCCCCCAGTTGCAGAAGCTGTATTTGGTGACTGTCCTCCTCTCTTGTCTTCCACTTGTGTCATGTCTGTTTCTGTGGAGGATTTATCACTTGGGATTAATCTCTGACACAGCAGGAAGAAGGCCCCAGTGGACCCTAGAATGCTTCAGTGGTGATAAGACTGTAGGGAACCACACTCTGGGTCCAGCGGACCTTCACATATGGTCCTGCTTTTGACTGTGGTTTGGCTGGCTGTTCACCGCTCTGTACTTATGGTTTCAGCATCTTATTTACGTTTGCTTGTGGTCATTTTCACAAATGCTTGTGGGTGTTTTTGTTAAAATGGAAAAGATACCAAAAGTGCATTTCTTAACATGTTATGTATTGTGAATATTTCCTCCAGAGATTTTAAAGATTATACAGTCAACATTGGGAATAATTTTAATAATTTAAAATGCTCCCATAATGGCTCCTTTTATGTCTACATGTGTTTGTCCTAAATGAAATCGTTGAATTAAAGGAAACGGTTGACATTTTTGGAAATATGCTTATTGCCCTGACTGCCCCACTTTCTTGCCCAGAGTTAGATGGAATGACAACAAGAGCCTCATGTATGTAAAAAAAAAATATGAAGCTGCTGCCAGCAGCCAGTTAGTGACACCTTGCCCAAGCTCTGTCCAAATATAAATTGTTTATCCAAGACCCAGTCAAAGATACTGCACTAAAAGTATTGTTCTTTTCTGCAAATAGAAAGTATCTTTTTTAAAATACATTTACTATAAGATTTCCATCGTAAACATAGCAACTATCTCTTATTGACAAAGACAAACTGGACACTTAATGCAATGACATCTCTGTTTATTGTACTATAGATGATCATTTCATTTGCACACATTTTTGTTTTTGTACATTTTATAGTGTGTTTTTGGACCTTGTATCAACTCTAAGAAATTCACATTTACACAATGCATTTTACATTAGTAGGTAAGTACAGGTGACATTCAGCTTTTTCAGGTGCAGGTCCTGATCTATCTGTTTCAAAGCTGAAGTCACAGAGAATCACATTGAACCTCCCCATGGATTTCATTTTACTGCGAACGTGTTCTGTCACCTCTGAAATGGAGGTGCACAATAAAACTTACTGCCCATGCAAAACACCTGCACAGTAGAGCTGATCTGTATTGAATAATGGCATAAGTGAGATTTAGTGTAGAAGTCTACGGTGTCTGTAAGATATCTATGCTCACATGATGCTACATGACCCTTTTTGTTACCAGTATTTATAGTATGTTAACATACAGACAGTGAGTTAATTGGCAACCTACTTTACAGTTATTCTCTTTGTACTGGTACCAGGTTAATACAGTTTGTTTGCCTCTCCAAGGTTAATCTATACCTTGGACTAATATTTACTAAAAACATTTGTTAGCTCTCAAAATATTAAAGAAATGTACATAATAACATCAAATAAGAGGAAAACAGGAAAAAAAAGTCTGAGCTTAATGAGACAGGCACTTAAACTGTGATACACTCCTTGAGTGCATTAATATTACATCTAATAAGTGCTACAAAATAACATGTCAGTTAGAAAAAATACAGATTACTAAAGTGTCCTACTATTCAGAATATAAACCAACATGATAGCGTGGAGACAAAAGTAATTAGCAACAACAGAATAAAGCAAAGTGAAACTGTATCCTTGAAAGTGTCTTGCATATTTTTCCTGGTTATATTCAAGTTGTACATTCTCACGTTGTGTGTTTCATTTCACAAACTGCTGGAGAAAGAGAGTAAGCCAGTTCAGCTTAGATGAATACACTGCTGGAGGGCTGCCTGGGCCTCAATGGGAGACAGAGTCAAGGAGCATGTTTCATTTTTTTTCTTTCCTTTTTTTTTTAAATCAACACTCTGGTCACTCTTAGTGTAGCAGTGTCTGCTTTAATGTCACTGCCACAGCTAGGATCAGGAGGAATCATACCAGCTCCCTCAATAGAGGAGTGAATCATACACTGTCGCCTTGTGTGTGCGTGTGTGTGTGTGTGTGTGTGGTCACATGTCCACACCACATGCCCACCAACAACTGAGGAGCTGAGTTTTATTTCTTTCCCTTTATAACACAGCGGTGATAGAGGATGAATCACTTTGAGACTACGGCGTTTCATTGTCTTGAGATGCTGGTGACCATCTGACTGATAACATGCAGCTTCACACAGGATATAACAACTCTACTTTCTCTGTCTCCTTCTCTCTGACTATTCTCTCTGAATATTTTGCATTTAACTTTTGACCTCTGAACTCTATGAGCTCTGCTGGCACATTAACACATTTTTTCCTTCTCTTTCGAATTTTGTACAAATATTTGTTTTCATGCTGAGTGTTGGATGAGAAGTTTGACAGCACTAGTGCCTGGATTAGAGTGGGGTGTAAAACCACCTGTAGAAATCTTTGCATGGTTTACAAAGCTTTAGAGACACTGTTAAGACAGATTTTGTTATATTTGAATTGAGTTTCCCAGAGTGGTACCAATCTTCTCCTGTAGCATTCAGCAAAAAAGCAAATGAGTATTCCCACAACATCAAACTATTTCTTATAATACTGTTTTACTAATGTTCATATCAACATGTATCTCCCTCTACTCTGTTTTATATCTGCACCTGTCTACATACCTACTCTATCATACATCTACACAGTCATGTAGAGATTGTTTACAGGGGTCTCCAGACAATTATTATTCATACCACTACAAGAGGGACCCTGAGAAAGTAAATGCCCCCTGTAGGAATGAATGCTAAAGCAGTGCAGCTACAGTACAGCATCCTTTCATATCTACGTTGACTGCTTTTACAGTTACGGCAAGCAGTGGGTGGGAGCATCAAAACGTGTTAATAAAAGGTGCCACACTGCCTTAGAAGTGAGCCCAGACTAAGTGCTTTTATATCACCATGGCAATACAGTAAATGTCAGGGGCTTTCGAACTTGGGTAAAGGATCTATAAAGTCACGTCGAGGTTTCACGGAGGGTTGCGTCGCCCCTCTGTTGTCTGTGGTATTAATCTCGATGAGAGGTGGCTGTGCTAAGCAAAGCAGAGGGTAAATGAAGCTAAAACCCTGAGGTAATTACTACCTGCCTGTCAGGACGTCTCTCTAATGGGCCCCGAGTTGATGTGACTGCCAATGACATGCATTAGTGCCTCAGCAGTGTTTGTTGGGTTCTATAATGCGGACAGAGGTGTGTGCACAACTAGGCAAAATTGAGTGAGCGTGAGATGAGATGGACGTGGTGGGGAAAGTAAAAAAGAGAGTTTGCCTCTGAGGGCTGTCCCAATTTTCCACTCAGTAATGCTAAATTATGACAGATGGGATTCCTTGTTGCACTTTTTTTAATTGAAGCTCATTTGAAGGAGCAGCTCTGCATGTTAGGTCACTGATGACGCCACAGCTCAGTTTTAGCTCATCACCAAGCTTTGTTTGCACTTAGACACGTCAACTCATCGCACTAAGTCAGCAGAGCTCCACAGTCTTGAGATGTTTCTCTCATGTTGCACATCCAGGCTCCACAGAGGAGAGTGGAGACAACACTGCGGAATCAGCCACGTAACCCAAGCCACACTATGAAAATAATGCACCACAAAAAGGAGACATACATTTGGGTGCATTTAATTCTAGGCATGAAACTCAGGGTCCCTGGAGGCACTGTGAAAGGAGTCTGTGTCACCAAGGGAAGGGAGGAAGAAGCTTTTTGTGGTGATTACTCAGTGGGCTGAGCAGTAATTGACCTTTCTTCCCAAATATGAGCCAATTGCATCAATGAGTAGAGCCAATCATAAACAATGACGCAAACATTTCTCACAAGACAACATGCTATCAAACGCTCTGTGGTTAAATGATAAAAGAATAAGAAACTTCAGAAGAAGTTGCGAGTGACTCACTGCTCCCCCGCTGCTTTTTGTATCGCACTTGACGGCGGGTGTCTAATAGACTGAATCCTACTGAGAGAGACTAAGGATTATCTGTGAGTGGGACACAACAGAGGAAGATGTGTGAGAAAAAAGTCTGCCCTGGTCCCTTTGATTAAAAAAAGAGAGAGAGATAATGGTTTCTGCCTATTTACCTTTCAGGCACACATGTATCATGGCTAGTAATTGTGGAATGAGAGGGAACAAGAAAAGTTTGTAGAGGGGCAGAGAATAAGCTGGCAGTTAGCGAGAAATATGTGAACATTACTGTAGTTACTGGACTAATCAGTGAAGAGGAGATGTACAGGCTTATCTACGATTATGTATCTGCATTGACGTTCTTACAGATAGTTGCTGATATGGCCATAGAAGTCGTGTCCAGGCAAACTGATAGAGTCGAACTCTATATGCAGGGATGAAGAGTCAGGCTGTGGCCCAGTGGTGCTGGGAGGTCCATGCAAGCCAAGTCTTTATTCTGCAGCCACTTCAGATATGAATCAAAGTCAATTTTACATTCTCTGTGCGGCCCCTCCGGCTGTCTTTTTGGTCCACGTTTCAGGCCCTCGCTCTGCACTCCCTGCCTTCAGCACTGATGCCTCCTCGTCTTCCTCCTCTACCTCACACTTCCGGTGGAGGTGAGTCAGGCTGTGGGCCTCCATCCACCCTCACCACTGCAGGGAAGAAATATGTCAGACTATTTATTTTATATATTTATTTATTTTTTACCATGAACCATTATTTAATCACACAATTAAGCATCTTCTCTGAACACAGCTGTCTTGTGTTTCCCAGTGAACAACTCCCCTTAAGTAAGTTTGCAGCCCTTTGATTAAGGGCACCTTGATTAATTCCTTTGAATGTTTTTCATTAAATTCCCCATCACAACCCCTGTAATTTCCTCTCCCCCAAAACATTCATATTCTGTTCGTCCTTCTGAATGGAAAAACTCTGAAAGCATTGATGGTCCCGGTCTTCCCTGTAGGGGGCCCTGCTGTGTCACTCGTTGATGAAAACCTGTTAAACTAGAATCATTAGCTGGATGAGGATGGGAGACAAATACTCCCTTTTCCCACAAAGCTCACCACTCAAGGGGAGCCATGGCAACATCTCGACTATGCAAAGGCGTTTCTGAGAGGACCCTGAGTGCGGTGGGTGTTTTCTCATCTTTATCAGTGCACCCCTCTGCCAGGGAAATCTAGTATAAGAGGGTTTATTCTAAAGCTGTTGAAAAGGGGGATTCTTTTGTCAAACATCAGACCCTCCCTCTGTTTTTATTAGTTTTTGTTTCCTGAAAACCCATCTTTTCCACATATTGCAGTGCTATAAAGCACACTGAGATGGCCACACTCTGCCTTTCTGCTCACTGTGTCTCTCCACAGGGATTCTCTCTCTTCCTTCCTGTTTAAACAGACAATCTACAGGAATCATCAGTGACACAGAGCAGAGAGACAGTGATGCTGGCCAGTGCACAGCCATCTGTAATGACATATGTACATTTAGGTCTAGCCCTTCGAGGTAGCAGTGATAATAATAGCCATATGGCTGCCCAGGGTTTTACAGAGTCCTAGCTCATTCTAAGAATCAATACAAGCTGTTGTTCACTGAACAAGTTCAATCAGGCCTTCTCTGAAATGTGAACTCCCAGTCACAGCTTTGTTGCTGACTTCTTTCTTCGTTTTTAATCAGTAATCCTCAGGTAATCCTGATTGGAACCCAAACCTCTGCAAACCTTTAAAATTTGCTGATTGGGTTGGAATCTAAGATGGCTTGATGGCAATCAAAGTAACTCCCAGGGAAAACTTAAGAGACACTGAGATTGTTTTACAAATTAAAAAAAACGAATTACTTGTTTCTCAATTTGCCACGGTATTGTTCATAGCATGAACTATTTTGTATATATTTTGTAACTTTTACATTTAAACACAAAAATTAATGGATGGACATAGAGTTAATGTGTTTCTGGTTACAGCCATGACTAGAATTTTTTTTACTTATTGACTCTTGGGTTTTGATGTTACAGTAAGTTAATTCAGTACTGGCTCATTTTTAAATACAGCTCTATTGTGATGGTTATTCTGAAATTAATTTTTTTAGTTTTAGTGATTCAGTTTATGTCTTACTAGTCTACCCAATGTGCTAAATGTATACTACAACATTCTAAGTAACTAGGCCCTTCTCAGTTTGCACTACCGACTTTAGTTGTGTTCCCATGGACTTGGATATCCCAGCACTTACAGTACAGGCCAAGTTCAATTCCAAATCCAAACCCACATTTGGCTGAGGAAACTACACACTAAATAACCAAAAGCGCTGTTGATTTAGGAGCTATACAAGCCCTTGGGAACAGCACTAAGGTGAAAACCAACTTTGAGGTCGGTTGCCAAATCTGCCAAAACTTCTGTGTCATGTGTGACACACTAGCCCACAATGCATTTGTTTTCTAGACAGAAAAATCGAGAAATGAGTGGCTGAGCAGTAAAATTTTGTGTGCACCACAAACCTGCAAAATTACTTTTGTTTACTATGAAAATGTGATCGCTGTAGTCCCCCTAACATTGGGAAAGTCAAGAAGAGGTGTATTAGAAAACACTTTAGTCCCATGTATGTGAACGTGGAGCCAGCAGGATATCAGCCAGCACAGCCACAGGAAGTATCAAACAAGACTGCTGGATATTTGTGACTGACAGTTCGTACGAAAGATATGGGTTCTATTTCGCACCTCTGTGGGGTTCTTACATGTCCAGACTTTACCACAGTTATATACTGTAAAAGCAAATAAATAGAGGCAGTGCAGTCTAATATTTCACTCTATGGCTGTTTACTCCTCTACTGTAAATGAACAAGTGAAACAAACACTGCCTGTATCTGATTTCATTATCTTCTTCGTGGTTAAGTCACGATGTGAGAAGTTTATTAACACTTCTAATGTGGGAAGATGAAAAACCATCATGAGTCACCGAGTCCCTCTCTATTACTGAAATTGCATTAGTACAGTAATCTGTTATACGAGTCAACTCCGTGATTGCTGCTGGGTAATACTACAGACTGTGGAACATACTCAGAATCACAAATGTTTACTGACTGGGTGATTGTAATAAAGATTTTTTTTATCATTATTTCCCTATTACTAGACCCTTTTTTTGTTGAGTAAGTATTTTGTCTACTATAGACAGCACAGCTGCCATTGCTCACTTTTCAGTCAGTTTTGAAGCTTTACCATCCAGATTTGTACCCCTCACTTTTAGACATTTTGCAATAAGCATGACCTTCATTTAAATTAGTTTTGACCAGCAGTCGCATTGACTTCATTTTGTGTGGCCTGAGGTCAAACACAGGGCAGGGATACACAGTTTGGCGATGTGAGTGAGGGTTTAGTGTCTTGTTTAAATATTAAACACATTCAAGTTTTCATGATTCAGAAGGCAGCAGAAGAGGTTGTAGGCAGGGGAGCTGCACACATAGAGGGTTCCTTTAAATAGAGATGTGCAGACAGAAATGAGGTCGAGCCCCCCTCATGTCAGAGTTGTCACCCCTCCCGTGTGACTCATGCAAGGTACCCCCTTTCTGAATGTTGTCAATCAAAACATGAGACATTTTCATTGCTCTTTTTCTCTTTTTAAAGGCTTACTTGACTTGTTTTGACTGGAGGTGTTCCCATTATTTTATTTGTCAGTAAAATATAGTTTATTGGAGACAGGAAACCTCCTGTGATTATTATGGATGTATTGTGCGTATCCCTACCCTCTCTTGAATTGTAACACACATGGTAGATTTGAGGACCTCCAGCATGAGAGATTTTGCTGCCTTTTTAATGGTTTCCGAACCCAGAGGTGGTACTAATGCCAATTAGCACGTGCTAAATGCTGATTTTTGAAAGGCAGTGAGACTAGTCTGGATCTCATCTTGTAACACCTGCTAATGAGCCAGTTGGTTAAAGAGGGTTAATGGGGCATTGATCCTCTCTAAGAACCAATCCGAGCTGGTAACCTAAAAGAAATTCCTTCTTTTCTTTGACAAGCAGCAGGCTTTGCATTTGCTGAGTGGAAGAATGGAAGAAGGCACAAAACAAAACAGAAAAACAAAATAAGCTTTAGCCTCATTAGAATGTAATGCACATCCCAGAGGAGACAGTGTGGCATGGATTGTTCAAGGGAGGATTTGTCAGCTGTTTGGTTTGTTAGCACATTTTTATCCCCGTATAACTATTTCTTAGGCTTTACAGAAAGAGAAAATTAAATCCTGACAAACAGAGATGTTAGAACCAGGCTTATTATTGTGTACTAAAATAAAAATTAACATGAAAACTGTTAATTCTAAATAAACTGAATTCAAATTATTTACCAGACAAAAATGTTAAAACACAAACACAAAATAGCCCATGAGTTAGAGGGGAAGTACAGTGAACTTACTGTGTACTTATTAGTAACAATGGTGTACATCCACAGTATGTATAAATACATATTTGTTGTTATAACAATAAGCAGACTTTGGGGAATAACAGGGGGACAGGATTAGAATAAGTAAAATACCTACGTTGAAAGTATTTTATACTTAAGTGGTACTCATTAAATATTCACATGATAATTGTGAATACTTACAGACTAACTAAAGTGAAACTACAGATAAGAAGAAGGTAGGAGGCTCAACTTTAAATTGCATCTTTCATTTTTTTACCTATTGTATAACAACAGATAACAAATGGGTTTAAATAGTTTCATTTCTTAGAAAAAACCGCTCACCTCACTTATCATGTGATATTTAATTATTTATCAATATGTTGTTTAGAAAAGCAAAGTTCAACTGATACAAATTGGTTTTGCATAATTGTTATTTATTTTCTGAATAATGATTATATCTAAACCCCTTTGTTGCCTGTTGTTATACAATAGGTACCACAAACAAGGGCTGTAATTTAAAGTGGATCCTCTTACCTCCTTCATATCTGTAGTTACACAGTAAGTACCCAGTAAGTATTCACACTTATCATGTAAATATTTAATAAGTAACCTTTAACTACAAAATACTTACACTGTAGATATTTTTCTACATCATGTTACCCTGTTATTCCCCAAAATGTATTGTTATCAAGTAACAACAATTATGTATTTATAGGTACTGTGGAGGTACACCCCTGTTACTATAAGTGCAAATATACAGTTAGTTCTCTGTATAAAAGAAATTTTGTAAACATTTTTGTCAAAAAAGTCAAATTACATAGATCATGACCCAATATTGTAATAAAACTAAAGATTAAAGATTTGTAGGCAAAGTTTACTGTTTTGCAAATTGGCAGAAATATCACTATATACACATGTATGACGGTAATGTTTAAATAATGTTCAGTCTTCACTTACAGATTACATTTACAGAAGGGTTGACCTTTGACCTCTTCACTATAACATGTCATCACTTCATCGCTATCTCCAATTGCACATATGTGTGAAATGTGCTCATGACTGATGATTTTAATGATTAAATCTGTATTTTTAGCTTATGGCCACCAGTGTCTTTTGTGATGTCAATGTCAACCTTTGACCTACAAATTTTAATCGGTTTTTCCATGAGTTTAACTGGATGTTTGTGGCAGATGTTATGAAATTCCCTTGATATTGCATGAGAATGGGACAGGGGGATGGACAATCAGAAAACTCTTTGCCTTCAGCCACGGCTATTGCCAGCACAGAGGCATAAAAAGCAAGAAGTAAATTAAGCACATGGTAAATCACTTTATAATAGATCAGTAAAGTGCATAATGCTCACAGGTTCCTTCCCTTTAAGCTAGACATGATCTATAGAGTTCATCTTACAGAACCTTTTAGAGTTTGTCTGGCTTGCAAGACAACGCAGCAAAATCTTTCCTACAGACCCACATACAAAATACTTCATGAGCACCGACAGACAAATACAGATAGTAGTAAGTGTCTTAAGGATAATGTATTTCAAACATATGCATTTACATACATGATACTCTATGTACTGACTACAGTAGAAACTGTGTCAAACCTCTGTCAACACTGAATATCTTAGTCTCATATTAAGGGTCTGATGTTCAGTACCTGCCTCATATTCATGTTACTGCAGCGCCTCACATTCCTGGAGTCTAATGCATCACACAGTCATGCATGCATTTAAGGTTTGGCTTCACCTGTCTGCTCTTGGCAGCTATGTGTTAGTCCTGCTGCTAGCTGATATATTGTTTTTGATCTCAATCCCCAGAAATGTGCTTTTGCTCTGAGGAAACGATTTGCACAATTCAGTAAAACCACTGCACATGAAATCTCAGCGCAGTATCTTGATGTAATTGATAATGACTTTCTTTGGCAGCAACAACACCATGGTGTGAAAGTGGAATGTGTTCAGTCTTTTGTGAGTGGCTGCCTTGTGTTAACTGAGAGTCTCTATGGGAAATATAGGGTCATGAGTTAATATAACTATATAGTAACTTCTATGCAGGCTGAGATTCAAATAGATATCAGAACAAATACTGTAAAAACCTTAGAGCTTTGTTGATATAAACTAGGATCGGATAAATGCATTTCACGTGTATTTGTTCATATATCAACATACACCAATAAGCCACAACATTCACCTGTGGGTTTTCAAGATGTGTTGGAAAAGGGTCAGCGTGGGAAAAATGTAATACTGGTGACAGATGTCAGAACACAATGTACATTATAGTTTACTGTGTAGCTGCAGACTGGTCAAAGTCCTCATGTTAACCCCTGTTTAAGACTACAGTGTATGCAAGTTGGAAAATATGCTAAACTACAGTGAATTATATTGGGAAAACACTGCTATAATTATATTATCTCAAATAAGAACCTTCACATTTTTGCAATTTTCTCCAAATTGTTCACTTGGCCTCATCAAGAAAATGTTACTTTAGTTTCTAAACACATGAGAGCCACTTTCAGGCTTACCTATCTGTTCCTGTGTGTGTGAGTGTGAGGGCTGAGCCTGGACTTCAGTCTGGGCCTGTTGCTGCTGCTGCTGTTGCTGCTGCTCCTGCAGACTCTGACTGTCCACAGAGATGCCGCTGTCGCTGTGAAGCTTCTCTCCCTCCGGCGTCACCATCTGGTTGTTTGTAGCCGCACGGTTATTAGCAGCCTGTTTGTTCTGCTTGCAGCTATTCCACCTTTGGAGAAGTAGCATGTCAGTGAAAATAATAACTGTACGTGATCTTATATTCTATATTCTAGATATTTGGATGTGACAGCAGTTCTGAGCTCTAAATCTGAATTTAAAATGTGATGCCAGCCTTTTAAATGAGGAAGGATAAACAGTAGTAACAACACATAAAATCTAATTGGTCAAACAACTACTGTTCTTCATAATTCCAACTTTAGTGAATATAGATAAAAATGCTGTTAAATATTATTATAGCCTCAGACCAGAAAATAAAAAAGTTGCTTTAATTCAGGAGATGAATGAGTCATAAATAAAGGATTAAAATATTTATGTGGTATAGAGTAGTACAGTACAGTTTACAACTCTAAATGTTTTCATTATAAAATACTTAATAATAATTCACTTAAGCTGAAGTCTGTTTATGCCTAACAAAGAGTAGATAAAGAGTATCAGTTTAATGTGTGCATGACTCTGCTGATAAATCTGGCACTCGTATTTCCCCTGGTCGGCACTTTTCAAACAATCAATGCATTTAATGAGCTTGTTTACTTGCTTCAAATGTGTTTTAGTCCAGCCCTGTATCTGTCTGTCTGAGTGCTTGCATGTGTGATTGTGTGTCCTCACTAATGTGTTTGTGTATGACCTCTAAAAAAAATATTCGATGTAGTGTGTTTTGAGTGATTCTCTAAAAATGGGTCAAAATCATCACCAGCCACTATGCTGCCATTTTTCTTAGCCTGGGGCAACTTCTGTTACCCTAACACCCCCCACCAGACCAACCCCTCCATCACTGTTCACGCTCTCTGTCCTAGATTACATTGCTTTTGAGGTGCACATCCTGATTGTACTCATACGGAAGCTTTACCCATAGAGGAGTTCTTTCTACCAACTGACCTCTTAAAAACAATATAAGCCACCAGGCCCACCACCACAGCAGCCAGGATGGAGCAGTAGATGGGTATGAGGTTTTCGTTGAAGCCATGGCCAAGGAAGCGAGGAGAGCCGGCACTAGATGTGGTCGTTTCTCCACCTGGCAACGGGCTTTCGGAGCCATCGGGGAGGAAATAATTGGTGAAGGAGGGTGGAGACAGACCCATATCAGTGGTAGAAGTGATGTCTGTAGGGAGGTTCGGATCTGTTTAAAAGAAATTGGGAAAAAGAAACATTTATGAAAAAAGACCTATCTGCTAACTACCACTCACTCAAGCACAAAAGTCAACCTCAGGGTCTTGGGCTGTAGGAAAAGTCATTAAGATTCATCACTGGCAAAATCAGTACCGATTTTCTGTCCATGCAATACTGTAAGTGTTGAAGTATTTCAGTCTGCGTCAAAGACAAACCAACAAAAAGACACTGTCATCCCAAAGTCTAAACCACCTATCATGACGAGACACTTTCATATCTTCTCAGAGAGCCTGTTTACTGGGGTGTAGTCAACAAGTCCCCAACCAGATGTCTGCTACACTGCACACATGCGGCAGCTGTTTCTGATAGACAGATGGGTTCTGGTAGATTTTCTGTGTGCAGAATAAAAAGGAATGTTCCCCAATGAGGGGGGCAAATATCTGTCCCCCACCAGCACACCCCACACCAGGCCTAGTCCTTGCACACCAGGTCTCTTCTCGCCACGTCTGTGAATCTTTGTGATCTCTGCACATTGCATGACATTATAAGGCCATATGGATTCATGTAGAACAAAGTATAGGGCTTTAAAGAGGTCATCACTTTGAGACGCAGGAAGGCTCTGTGCTACTGGGTGGGTCTGGTTTCTATCATGGCTAAGTCTGGGGACAAGAGTCATTTTCATAAATTGTCCAATTTCTGTTTCTTTGTGAGCTCCATTAATGATTCAGTCTAATTTCCCATGTTGCAGCAGCACTAGGTCCACTGTGATGGGAACGACTTGTCCTGAATACACAGTGTATCCATCAATTCTTCCCTACAGGCCACTTTACTTCTACTTTTGTTTTGAATAGCACTGTACGTAACACTGCAGTGATTCTGTCAGACTGTAAAACAGCTCATAGAGTAGTCAGCAGATTATTCCCTCCCTCAGGGTCTGGTCCCTCAGGCCTAGGTCTGTTTGGCCAAGGAAAGGGCCTGTCCAGCTAAAACCAAAGCTCTTCTGAGCTCTGCAGCCTGGTGGGGATAGAGAATGTGCAGCGTGGTTATGATCTGAGCCTGTAATTCCCAGCAGAACCTCAGGCTGCTCCTCATTAGCTTCGTTCTGCCGCTCATAGGATTAACCCTGTGGAGACCCCTAAGTCTTCCTTCAAGGCCAACAACCGGGACAACATATTTTTTACACTTCGCATGACTGACATTTAGCCATGTGTATAGTTTTGATATTGTTCACCCCTGGTTTGAGATACTGTCAGTGTCTTTGAGATGTCTGCCTCCGCTCCAGTCCACCGATAGTGAATGGAATTTTGTTTGCGATCTTTACAGTATTAAAGATTTTCATGGTGAATGTGCATAATCTACAGGCCTCTGTGTTTACTGTTTTGAAAAATGGATGGAACAATAGATCTCCATAAAAGCTGTTGACAGTGTGTGAGGACATAGTTTTCACAAAGACGTTAATTTAAATGTCATTTGCAATTTAAATACTTCCACAATTATTATTATTATTATTATTATTATTATTATTATTATTATTATTATTATTATTACATTTCAAAACACATTTCTTATTGGTTAACATGTCTTTTAAATGTTACTATATTATTAAGCAAAGAAGAGAATTACTCAAAAAGAATTTGTGTCCTATCTACATCAACTGGAATTCTTCCGAAAATGTAGTACATTTTTAACTTAATAAATTAAAGCATTTGGGAAGTAAAGTGATTGGTGTGCCCACCGATCTGGTCAGATATCAATATAGAAGGGAAAAAGTGATTCAGTGGACCATCACAACCAAATACTGTCTACACAGATATTCCCTTTCCACTGACATGGCAGATAGTCAGGTTTCTTCACATTGATTTCTTGCATAATTTACACATAGTTACTCGTTTAATAGTCCGATGGGACCTCGATTGGCAACTTATGTGGACATAATTGAAAAACTTATGCTGGTTGTTGAGAGTTCATGTTGATTTGTCGGTATGAGAGGGAATGATGGGCATTCCTCCCCCCCATACGGGGGGATTGGTTTACTGAAACAGTAGAAAATAGCTTTCATGGACAGAAAAATATAACACACGGGCATGCCATAGTTAGAAACACAGAAATAATGCAGAGGCCTATTTAAAGGGGAGCTATTGATTTGGATCTGTCTAAAAGGAGGCAGCGATCAGAGAAGTGGAACATGAGTGTCTGTATTGCTTGCATTTCATGACCTTTCCTCGAGTGTAGTCAGGTTTCTTTAGCTCTGCTATACATCTTCCACCTAATGCAGGGCTGGCTAATGACATTAGCAATGCAACACGAGCTTGCGGATGGATTGTGAATGGAAGGTGTGAAAGTGAGTGAAAGTGTGCAGACGGACTATTCTTCCATAGAGTTTATGAAAGAAGCTGCAATTCATCCAGGCTTCCTCTCATCACACCGGGCTATTAGTCATCCTGCACTGCTGTAAGTGCCTTTCTTTGGTGCAGTGAATGTTCTCTCTATGAAGATCATCAATCGCACCTCAGGACTAGCTGTAAATTGTCTCTCTGAGTCAAGATGAAAGCTCTCCTGGGAATCGCCTTTAGATAATACTGATTCATCACGGAGAAAAGCTACACCCCAAGCACAGGATGCTACATCTTTATTGTGAGTTCCCCTCTTTTTCTCTTTTGTTTTCCAGGCTGATGTAAAAAACAGAGCTGGCTGTAGACCAAAGCATACGTAAACCCCAATGCTCTAGAGGCTGCATACATCGGCTGGAGAAGAGTAAGAGCTTAAAGTCAGCAGCATTAGAGCTCCAACAATTGCATTTTAGCTTCAGTGGGTTTAAAACACCCATGAAACAAAATAAAATAGGCCATGTTTTTATGAGCTATTTGTTTATTAGCAGGGTGTGGATGAGAGGGGGACCAAAATTTAAATTTTTATCAGGCCCCAAGGTCTTTATAGTGAAGTTAACCCCTGGGGTCTTGTGTGGAGGTTAATGTCCTGGCTGCTGCCAGTTCAGGGTGGAGATGAGCAACTATCAGGCTCAGCACATGTACAATGACCTCTTTATCAGCCACCAAACACTCTCCCTCTGTCTCAGCTCAGTCTCTATCTCAATCTTCCTCTGTGTTTGTGGCCTGACGTGCACACATCCATCACACACACATCGTACTACAAATTATTCAAGTGAGCACTCTGTCTTCTGTTGGGGGGGTTAATAGGGACAGCAGGGGGGTAAGGGGGTGCAGACAGAGAGGTAGAGTGTTAGGATAGAGTGGGGAGGAGGTGCAGATGAACAGAGGACCTGCTGTAAAGTGTTCTGATTAGTAGGAGTAATTATACTGCAGCAGTGAAGGCACTGAATGCATACTGGCCATTTTCCACCACTCTGCTAGTCCAGCTACTTGAGGGCCACTGTGGGAAGACATAGAATAAATACAGAGAAAAACTATGCTTTTATCTATTTTTAAGAAAATCCTTTCTTCCTGTATATTGGAGGACAACCACTAAAGACACTCGATACTTCACGTTTGATGCAAATCTTCTCAACTAAAACTGACGCACGCCTTTTAGAAGTGCTCTGCCGAGGCCAAAACGGGCAGAGACCTTTACTAAAAGATGTAGGAGGGGTTTTCGGTTTCAGATCAAAGAGGTTCACACATGTGTGGTGTCCATAGTTTAATGAAAAAATGTTAAATTTAAAGCGCACTTGGCAGAAGAACAACAGTGCATGTGTTAGCCTGGTGTCAGCTCTATTGATTTTGGATGCTCATAAAAACTGTTTGTGTATCTGCTGAAAAGGACTAAGCCTGTGTGTGTGTGTGTGTGGGTGTGCGTGTGTGCGTGCGTGTATGTGTGTGTGTGTGTGTGTGTGTGCGTGTGCATATTCGTGTGTGTGTCCTGAAGTCAAGTGTGGGTGCTCATAGAGGTCACTCAGTGAAACCTGAGCGTGAGCAGAAGAAATCCCAGAACACATATCGACCTCTCAGCACAGAATACCAGCACAGCACATATGCTGCCGCTCTCTGACTGTTTTCATCTCCATACCCCCCAACTCACCCCACCCACCCACATACACTGTTTTTGTCTCTGTAATTGCATCGTGTAATTGACACTAGGTGACAGCTGGATATGAACTGGGAATTTGGGGATTTGAAAATACCCAATACAGTATTTTCTTTTACAACCTGCAGAAGATAGGAATTAAAAAACATTTACCTTACATACAAAATGCACGCATAGAATGCAAATACCAGTTTCCTGGTTGCTGCAGAAATCTAATCTATATCTGGATATACATTTATCACCGACCAACGTGGAAAGTCTGGAAACAGTCTGGAAACATCATCACACCACATGCAACTGCGGCCATTGGCCACAGGCCCACTGGGGCTATGTGACAGGGCTCTCCTTCAAACGTTTGGTCAAACAGAAATCCCGAAAGGTCACTTATTGTGCCATCTCCAGTCATCACCATCGCGCCTGCTATTATATCATCACTCAGGATGAGCCAGGTCAAAGGTGAGAGCAGCAGCATGGGTGGGCGCTCAAAGGGCAGCGAAAGACTGCACTATGCCTTACTGTACATCAGATGTGTCTGGAATGGATGTATCAGATGTTGGACCATGGCCTCAAGAATCTCTCTGAGCTATCATAGTTTCCTCCATTCTTGCTGAGATACAGCTTAAGTCTTGACTAGACTATGTCAAGTCCTGTTAAGATATGGGTCTGGAAACTGGAGTCTGCAAAAAATGGCTTGTGGGACACTTTGCAAGAAGCAGGGGAAAATGCCATTTCCAACTTTATGATATATGTAAAAGGCAGCTTGCACATTTTCAAGAGCAAGATCTTCAGCCAAGTTGTTGCATGCTGCTCAGGAAATTGCACAAAGGACATTTTTTCACATGCCTTTTCTTTTCTTTTCTTTTCAGAAATCACCAAGGCTGACACTTGTCCATCCCAGTAAAACAGAAAAAATTTGGCAGTTTTTTTATAATTAGCTCGTAAAGAAAAAGCTTACATGCTGACCATGTTAGCATTAGGGTAGGGCCAGAGGGGTGGCCTAAGGTGGCACTGCCCACCCTCAAAATCTGATTAGCCACCTCTTGCCATAGTGACAAGGTGGCAGGTATCTGCTGTAGAATTTTAAGCACATGGAGAACTGACCAAATCTGACCCTGAAATACATAACTATGATTATGATATGTACAATTCTATTATTCTATCTTTTTTTTTTTTTTTTTTTGTAGTTTCGAGGATGCAGATTATCCCGGCAGAGAGTTGTTACCTTAACCAACCAAATTATTATTACTATTTATTAATCAGCATTTAGAGTTAAAATGATAAGTTTTGTATTTTACATTGATGACGTTGAACACACAACTAATAAACACATTTTAGCCTATTAATATACATTTTAGAATTTCCAAAAAGGTTTTGGTTTTAATTTTTTACTGTAAAACTTTTAAAATAATTTTCCAAATGTGCCACCCTATTTTGAGAATGTGCTCCAGTCTGACCACCCCAATAAAAATTGCTAGATCCACGACTGTTTAGCATACTAGCAGATGTAGTCATAAACACATCCTTAATGTTAGTGTCATGTGTTAGCATGCTATTATTAGCTAAGAACTACAATTCATACTTTGTAAGGATTTCTTCACAACTCATCGTATTTAAGACAACCCTCATGTCAACCAAAGTTGATGTTAGATAAAAGGTCAGGGGATTACCAAAGTGTCAATGGATTCACCATCTGGAAACCCCAAATATCAATTAGTTTGATTAGTTAAGAGATATTTCAGCATCACCTTTATATAATATTATGCCATTACATGAGCTGCCTGTTGTAAATCAGTTCTGCAGATTTCTTACTAAACTTGACACAGAGCAATGCAGAGCCAAGTCTCTGCCACATTTTGAATGGTCTTGTTTGTGTTCAAAATGATTGTTGTAATGACCATCTGATCATAGAAAATTTACGTGTAGCACCTATGATGTTGTTTTGGACTTCTGGGAGTAAAGATGTTAAGTTTGTCTTATTAGTTCTTCCACCTCATTGACTTTTCCTGCTGTTGTCTTTACTTTTCTTGTTGCTCCATTTCGCCGCTGCTTGTCTATTACAGTCCATTAAAAAGGTAATTTGCACAATGTGGTTCTGCAACAAGGTGTTGACATATTTCTAATTAAATCCAACTTAAATCCAAATATCTGCCAGTGCCTGAGGCCAAGGAATCTCTGAAATCTCTCCCAGGTCAGTGTTACAAAGAGAAATAATGCAGCTCAAGTCTGAATCAGTGCGTTCATATCAGAAGCTGTCATTAAGATTTTCATTTAAAAAGAATGCACACGGGAGGTCAATAAAAGGCCCTGCATTAGCAACTACTCCAGCTATCAAGAGCATCTTTAAAGCATTTAATCATTCACAATGGAAGTACAGTCACCATTTACATTTTAAAAAAACACAGGGTAGGAGAAGAGCATTTCCCAGGAACAGAGCAGAGCCACAAACCTCCTCTGAAATCTTAGTCCATTGTTGGGAAAAGGTTGTTTTTGTTGTGAGATCTAAACATGTAGATTAATTTTACAGTCCTCACTTCTTCTGATATTGCTTTAAATGACATTGCTAATCACTGCCACCCAAGACATTCTACCTCCCAGATTTGAGTCTAGTAGCTCCCTGAGGTCAATTTCATGCCTTGTCTAATCTGAGAAAACATACAGCTTCCTTTGTTGCAAGTTGCCTTTACTCTTGAACACAAGTAGCTTGACTCCTTGTATGTTGCTTTCTGGTTTGTGGGAGAGCAGGTTATTTATTGTCTGTGTTGACACTGCAGTAGTCTTTGACCTTTAAATGCTAAACCTTTCAACTTCCTGCCACTTGAAAATCTGTCCAACTCCGACCCCTGACCTCGCCTGTTTGCACAGACACATGTGGAAGTAACCCCTGCTTATTGAGACATATATGAAGTTTCTACCAGAGGCCAGTATGCAATTTGTGGTTTGCATTTATTCTCCTGAGTAGGTGTGGTTCAAACCAACTCTGGTAAATTTGCCTATTTGAACATTGTCATTTGAACTCTGATATGAACCAAACGACCACTCAAGGCAGCTTGAAAAAGAGGGCACTTTCAGCCTTCCCAAACCTATAGATCATTGCTCTGAATCGGTGGATGAACTCGTAAACTTGTTGCATGTCTCATTGGTTCAGTTTGTTTTCATGCGAAAGCCATCCAAGCCATCTGGGTTCTATATCTGCCCAAACATCAAGAAGCAAACACACTGCTTTTCTAGTTCAGGTCAGACCTTGATTCACTCTCTCACTACCTGCTAGCAGCTGTTGACTTTGCTCATCCAGTACCCCCTTGAAGTCAGTCAGATCAAGTTCCCCCCACAAACAAACCACTTCATACTATTTTACAAGACCAGATCACATCCTCTAAAGGGCCTGTGTCTGACTCTTTTGGTCTGCACCCAAGTATTATTGCCGTGTTAAGATTCGCCAGAGTCCATTTCAACTGGACCAAACATCATAGATCTGCAAACACCAGCACAATAAACTATGGTGGTTTGTGATACAAATGACTCAGACAGACGAAGATTCAAAACAGACAAAGAAAAGGGCCGTGTTTGCGATTTTTAGAATGAAGTCAAATGCAAAATTATACAAATCATTTTTTTTATACATCTGGAAACTGTGGGAACTGATAAGGCCAGTCTTATAGTGTGTATAATGAAATCCCTTGATAACCATGGTAACATGGTAAAAAGAGGTAAACACAGCAATGGGTGATGCTTGCATACTTGTGACAAATGCAGAATCACTGGCTGTTAACTGTGTTTTAATTAAGGCTGCAACTAACGGTTATTTTCTCAATTCATCAAATGTTTGTTTGAGATAGTGTCAATCTCTATTTCCTAAACTTCATATTGCTGCAACAAATTTATCAGTTCTCAAAACATATTCTACAAAATATGACTACATATGTCTTTGGTTCCTTTGACCTGCACCACATTACCTGACCTACAGGTGTAAACGTGACCTGAGCATGTGGCAGACTTACTGTGACACACGGAGTCACGGGTCGGCGTGCACACAGACAGCTGTATCTCAGTTTCCTCATCACAGATGGTGCAGGGCAGGCAGGGTTCAAGGGAGCTTTCTCGGTCTGAATAGGTATCATCCACACACTCCTCACACACTGTGTCGTGATTGTGTTCACAGTGAGCAAACACGCCCTGTCCCATGGGACACACCGTACAGGGCTCGCAGCGGCCAGATATCTTGCTGAAGAATAAGTTGTAGTTGCAGGCACAGATGGCGTCGTTGGAGTCGGTGCAGGGCGTCTCCAACCGCATCAGGCCAGTGCACTGAGTGCATGGTCTGCACTGCTCTGTGTGACTGTAGTTTTCTGAGTAGGTTTCACCTGCAGACAAGAGGACAGGTCGAAGGAGACGAGACAGGAAAGTGAGACGGAGGAAATGGGAGAAGGGGCAAAGAGTTAAGGAGGTTAGAAGACAGAGAGAGCAGGAAATATGAGGAGATAACCAGAGGCATAAACAGTGAGTCTAATGACATTAATCATGTTTACTGCACATTCATTAGAAAGGAGGACACATTGATCCACTGGGCTCTTAATGATTTGTGCTCCGGGACAAGAAAGGTGCTCTTATTATGGAGAGAATCAAAAGCCTGCTGCGCTCATCATGATATCGATCTCAATGTGTTTGTGCTGTGCTGAGTAAACTGCTTTAATCTCAGTCATACACACAATCAAGTGCAGGGATGCTGATGCACTGAGGATAAAGACCCTCTTAAAAAGTGATCAAGCAATCACTTAATCACATTTAGATGCCTTAGAGTGTGTTACACAAGTATCAATATGTCATTTTGCCTAAAGTGTAGAATTTCTTAAGTGCTTTAATTTAATTTGTGTGTGTTAAACTCATCCAAACATGAAACATTTTGCTTGTAAGTCAATTTAGATCAATTCATGTGTACAATAAAGACCAATAGTTGTATTATCACTGAAATCTGTACGGTTCATCCTCTGGGAACCAATCCGTTTAACAGCTATTCAGTTATCGTAGATTATGTGGCCTGGTAGCTCAATGCGTAGAGTAGCCGGATTAAAATCCAGAAGTCGCAGGATGAAATCCCAGCCAGGTGCGTCTCTGAGTGAGACTTTCAGCGCTAGCTCCCTGGGCGCCCCCCTGTGGCTGCCCCCAGGCGGATGGGTTAAATGCAGGTCAAGAATTTCATTGTAACCTGTTTCTGCAATATGTATATCTGTTCACTGACAATAAAGGTTGTTCTGTTCCACAGAAAAGTGGTCAACTGATGGTCATCCCGTAGAAGCCACAGTGGTAGCAGGTATGTTAATTCTGGTTTGTGTTCCAAGGAACTGTATGAATATAGTGCTGCAAGTTGACTGTGTCCTATCTGGAAAGAAATGTCTGCCTTTATAATATTTTTAGTAGTTGGTACTGTAGGAAGGGTGATGGCAGACCATGTCTGAGTTGTGTAGAACAGTGTTGAACAGAATGAGGTGAAAGCTGTGCTGACTAATTGCCTGCTGCTTTTCAATTACTTCAAACACTTCAGATTTACTCTCCAGGAACATTTGCGTCAGGAGGATTTGGGAGAGTTAGCTCAAGTGATGACCTCAAATTAGTTTATTTTTACGCAGAGAGTTCCTAGGGGCACAAAATAATCTATTAATATTGCATGTTCATATAGAATTATTTTCAGATATAATTGGAAGCCTGCTAAATTATGCATACAGTGCATGTGTGTGTGTGTGAGAGTGTGTGTGTTACGAGTGCATTTTAGTTGTTGAATGAGACGCAAGCGGAGTAGAGAGAGAGAGAGAGAAAGAAAAACTGCAGCTTGGATACACTACAGAGGCAGTTTTGCAGTTCTCCAGATCCCATTTAACTTTTTTTTGGGGCATGCTTAACACGAGAGCGGTCACCTTGCGAGAGCTGCATGTCAGACAGACACACAAAATCTGATAATTAAATCCTTGCTGCACACAGAATACATTGGACAAGTGGCAGCTGGGAGACTAACATGTATCCATCCAGCATGGTTTTATAACATACAATTATGAGACAAGAATTCATGTCAAAACAACTTTGTAAACTGTATAATTAATGCCAGAAATTGCCTTTTTTATTTTATGCTCTTTGTTATACAGTGAAATAAATCATTTGTGACTGGGTGTAACTTTAAATTAAGCCTTGTGACTGTGTGAATATGGGACTTTTGCGCAACTCTTATCTGCATGTGCATATGTCTCAGTGTGTTTTCAGTGGGTGTTGTGTTGAGCAACAGCATGTTCTCAGTGTGAAAAGCCCTGCAGCAAAGTCTCAGCACTTGCTTTCGCGTTGTAAGTGGCTCTGGCATGTAAACGCTGGTAGAGACTGAAGCTCTAAACACCTTGTAAAAAGCACCTATGAAGTGGACGACAAAGGCTGTTAAATGCAGAGCGAATAGAACAGACGGAGGTAATGATATAAAAGGGGTTGGTAGGAAGTAGGCAGGACGACACGTTAAAAAGCTGTGCAGGAGTGGCCACACAAATCTCTTTGACTCAATCGGAATCGTCTTCGAGTGTGGTCCAGTGGTCAAAGTCCAAAGCAGGTCTATGCCAAATGATTTAGTATTAAACATGTAGAGGAAATGCTGATGTAAGACTGGAAGGGGAAGGGTCAGGAGAAATGAAGCAGTGAGGGATGTAAGTTAGTCCAGTTTCCTTCCCGAACAGACACAAACACAACTGTATCCCATCTTTTTCTTTACATTTCTGTCATCACCCCTTACTTTTATTACTGTCTGGAGGCAGAAATGAAAAAAGGAGGTGACACTGACTGATCGATCTAGACCTAGACAAACAACAGACCTTCAAGGTAACAGATTATTTGAATTTGTGAGCTTGGAGCCTTTGTTTTTCTTGCAGTCAGCCTCAACCAGTTAAGCTTTCCACCTCATTCATTTCAATTATCCCGCAGCGCACAGGCTTCCTCGCTAATTTTAACTTGCATGCATGAGCCTCCTTTGCAGTCGCTGTGTGTAAACACGTCTAAACGTGACCATATGCACCAACAGCCACAGGAGAAGTGTGTGTGTGTGTGTGTGTGTGAGAGAGAGAGACAGAGAGCGGGGGAGTCTTCTTTAATAAAATATAATTTTCTTTGTCCACAATTGAGTAGTGATCAGTGGAACTTTTCCCTTTCAGAAACTGTCATTTTTAAGGTAAATGTGGCTGTGTACCGGTAAGGGATTCAATGACACTTCATCCAGTGGAGACCCCCACCCAGCCACCCCTCTCTTCAAACACTGATGTGTTTGGGCACCATTAGTGTCATCAATAATGTAGCTTTGGATGGAACTGACACTGCCTGTGGACCTTCACAATCAGCACTTTGAGTGTGGGCTTTTAGCGAAAGCTGGACGTTTCTCCCACATTTCAGCAGAGACACTATTTTCTTCCCACCTCACAATTTGCTGACTGTGGATAAATGATCAACATTTGGAAAGCTGCGTGGCAGAATTATTTGTCTTTTTAGACATGAAACATTTCAGCATGTAATTATCACCATGCTTCATTGGTTCTCTTAGCTTCCAGATTTGAAACAGGTGTTTTAGGATATTAGCAAACCTGTTATTAGGAGACCAAAGGAGACAAGCTGTTATTTAACAATCAACATTTGCGCTTGTGCTTGCACTTTTATTTAAGTTGCCATGCAAGAAATCAAGGTTTTCTGTTACAGCTAATGAGGAACTTGCCAGAGGAAAATCTTCACTTCCCATCGCTTCATCCCTCATGATTCAAAGTTGGAAGCCGTTTTTGATGACCAAACAATGCTGTGATTCTACTTTCTTTTTTCCTTTAAATCCCCAGTGAATCCTGGTTCAGTCGGCCCACAAGCTTTTTTAAAGCGCTACATTAACTCCAGATCTTCAGATGGTTTGCAGGGCACATTTTTCTGAATGGTTTGCTAAGTGAGGCAGGTCCGGTTGTCTTGTCTCCCACGACAGCAGGGAACGGCAGAGGAGACTGATAAATATTTTACCACTGCCGATGCTGGCACTTGTCCCGTGCCGAGGGGGAGGGTGGTATGGAGAACGAGAGTGGGTTACACTAACAGGAAGTGGATAATTAAGGGGGGTTGTGGTAAATAAAGATTCACCCATGTTTACTTTGAAACAGGAAATGGATGTCTTGAATTATACTCTTTAATAATTCATTTCTGCACTTTTGAAAATGCATCTTTAGATTTAGGTAATTGCCATAAATATCCCACTCAGCCCTATTTTAGTGTAGGTGCTCCTGTGCGTTGAGGCACATTAAGATTTTATCTGCTAAAACAAAAACAATATTAAAACTAGTGAAAATGCAACTGCACCGGAAATTGAGTGGAACCTCCAAGGTATTTGAGCTTAATTGTTTAAGTGTTTGTCAGCGATGAATACGGTTCCTGTACTGCAGAGCAAGGAAATTGTTCACTGTCAGAGACACAATAGGCTTTTCAATTAGCTTCAATTAGCTTTAATTAGCTGGATCAAAAGAGTAAAGATGCACTGATGTAACAGTATGCATGATGAATGAGCAGGTTGTGCCCTTTGGTGCTGGTGCTCTAATACCATTTTATCCACTAACACAGACGATGAGTCATAGCAACACGGAGGAGGGGGGTTGGGTGCTGAGAAAAGTGAATACAGGATGGAGAAAATTGGGGACATGACAGGAGTTGGTGTGGATTCGCTGGTGTTCGCTGGTGTGGATCGATGGTGGATGCGGCAGCCAACAAAAAAATATTCCAGAATTACAGTCTTGATGGGCCTGCGTAAATTACAAGAAAATGGGACCAGCATCTACACATCATCTGGAATATGACGTGCAAGACAAATTCCTCATGACGTCAAAGCAAAGATAAATCCAAGACACTGGTGAAGATGAGATGAGTGTTTCTCTGCTGACTCAAGGCACCTCTACCCCAACCAGTTCTCTGCTCCATGATTATATACAAAGATTGATGAAGACTATTAATTACTCTGCTTATGCTCAATCAACGTGGAGTTGTTGTTCGAGTTTTAACAACAATAACACCCAAGAACTCCACTTTATTTCTCTTTTATTATTGTAGCCCCTTTTTTGTTTTTTTAATTTCACGCCTGTACCTTTTCTTATCTTTTCAAACATCGCCTTTGACATGCTTGGTGCATATGTGTAATTAGCTCACACTGTTTTGTGTCCTTTTTCATCCTGTGGCACTGTCCTGCCCTACATGTAGAGAATTGGCTCCCTGCTCCTATACCCAATGCCCGTGCTCTTCTATTCCTCGAGGCAAAGAATAAAAACTTCAAAGGGGTGATATCAGCCAGACTTTAGATTGCTAATAACACAACATAGAGATTAGCATCTGTTGTGCAAAGAAGTTAATATGTTCAAAGATAATGATCAGAGTATTACTTCTGGACAAAAGCATTCATGTCTGCAAACATTCCTCCAAAATTTGATCATTTCCCTCATAATGACATCCAGCTGATACAGTATTATTGTGTTCTCTTTTGCACTAGTGCAAGCCTTTGCTGTCGAAAAAGACTTTCACTGATCAGTTATTGTTTACAGGCCCCTGTTTACATGTGTTGTCAGAATGAATGAATGCAATCTGTCCAAGTTCAACAGAGAGTGCGCTGTGACAGAACAACTAAACAAAGCTAATGTTGCCCTGTGTCAAGTCTGAGAAAGCAACGTTTAGCTAGAGCATTTCAAAAGTAAGGAAAGTTAACACTGTGGAGACTGAAACCAGCAGATGTCCCGTCGCCATTTTTAGCTTCTGCAATATCAATATGCAATATCGCAGCAATGCTTGTGATTTATAGTTTGACGTTTGCTTAGTGCTCTGACAGACCACAGACCAATGCATGTGTTTGCCGCATTAGTTTCTTCTTCTTCTTCTACTTCTTCTTCTTCTTCCTCTCTGTGACGTTGCAGCATTGGTAAGCCTCAAACCTCTGGTCTGTGGCGTGAGCCCTAATGATTCACAGTCTGAGCAGAGCTGTAAGCGAACACATTTGGACCCACTTACAAGCATCAAACATACGAAAGCCACGAATACTTTTAAGGACACTTCATACAAACGAGCAAATTGGACAATAGAAGTTTGTTTTGGCTTTGATGGCCTTTTTGTTTTGAGTTCAGGGTCTGAATTAGTATCAAAGGAACAGAAAATGAATGTGGATGTATAAATAGATTATGTAAGTGCAGAAACTTTGTATTCATCGGGTGTGAGCTTGTGTAATGTTGGTGATAACATACAATATTGCAGCTGTGTAGCAGTTTACATGTGTATATATTAACTTTTGAAAGTTTCCAGATTTAATTTTGCCTATTTACAGTTGTTATATTTCAGGAAGCATTTTTTTAAGTTACTTTTCCCGAACGCGTGGACCTCGCTTTGAGCACATTTCATCAGAGCCACATTGCAGCAAAGGTGATTGGGAGGGAAATAATTTCTTTACATTTACTATAATTAGATAATTTCCCAGGAGTAATGTTTTTGCTTCAGAAACTTTTTTTTTTTAGTTTAATAATAAAAACAGAGTTGTAACTAATCATTTTTATTAATAATAAATAAGTAACTTAAATTGTATCGAGATTGATTATAGGCCCTTAGATTGCAGACTGATCCCGAATGTGTGGTTTTTCTGTCCTTCTGTTTGGGATAAATGCTCAAGGCTTCTCACTTTGTAAAGGCATTAAGTCAAGTCTCTGTTAATAAATGTTATTACAATTTTAATGAGTGGATTTGGTTCCAGACTCATTACAGGCTGTTTTAGAGGATAAGCCAAGGTTTTCTTTTTACAACGTTGCAATTTCAGGGTTGTTTATATGACTTAATGTTTACTTTTATATTTTGGCTGCTAACTGATCAATCAAGCATTAGTAAATATTTTACAGCCACTAATAAAATAATTTGTTGGAACATATGGACTTATAAACATAGTGGGAAGTCTTCATTTTAACTTTTTAAAACTAAACAATGTGAGTTTGATCAGTGTGCATGCATGTACAAACTAGGTGCATACAATGAACTCTTTACTCACTGTCCAAACACTGGGCACAGACTGTCTGAGTTTCGCCGCATTTCTTCACCACTCCCTCTCCAGGGGGGCACTCATTGCAGCATTCTCCACTGGTTGTGTACTGGCCAGAGTCACAGGGGACCAGCACCGCCCGCTCCGTCTTAGAAGCCAACGCCAACACCACCTGTCACACCAGGACATTGGTACAGTACAGTACAGCACATCAGATCAGCTCATACATCAGAACAAACTTTAACACTCAGTGCATAAACACACGCAGCACAGGGCCTCTATACATATACAGCAAAACAAATTAATGAAAATCACTGCCAGGTGTCCAACCTGTTCTTCGGGTCCAACTACAATTACGATCCATCATAAATCATGTCGTTTCCACCTATATTAAACCCACTTTGAACATGTCAGTTGTCTCAACTGCCTTAATAGCTCCCCTGAAGGCACATCAGCTCTAATAGTAAACTTAAGACATGCACTGGCCGAGGCAGGAACCATAAAATCATGTGTGCACAACATTATTCACATGCCCGTTCTAATTACTGTGAGGTGAGGGGGGCTGCAAACATCAGCCTCTGCTTCTGGTCACCACTAGTGTGCACACACACACACACACACACATCATTGTACTGTGTTAGTGCTCTACTTGTGAGGACTATCTGTTGGAAGAATGCACACTTTTACCATTACAGCTGCATGCATAAATCCATCACCAAGCCTAAATCTATTATGAATCTAAACTCTAAACAAAAACCAATATTCTAATTTGCCCACAAAATCTAAAACACAGGTCAGTCCTCATAAAGATAGGGGTATGTTTTGTCACTTGCGCTTAAAAATAATTTTTCTTATGCCGACTTTTTTTATTATTTCAATTTTGCTCACAGTATTAGTGAGCTGATGCAGATGTTTTAGCATTAGATAATAGGATATGTTTTTATATATTTTTAGGTCAATCATTGTACTATAAATACACACGTTCTGTGTTCCTCTTTCTTCATGACACATGACATGTTTCTTTCTTCAAGCTGTCTAAACTACTCTGGTTATCACCTCCTCTCTCCTGCCTCTCTCGTTGCATATTCTCACCGTTCTCATTGCCACAAATGCCACGCAGCTCTGCTGGCAAAAGAACTGAGGCATTGTTTCACTGGTGTGTAGCAAGTGTGATGAAACATGGTAAATAAAAGCAATTCACATCCAAACATTTCAGAACAAAAGGAAGTTACACTGAATCATTTTTTATTTCCTTTGGCTTTTATTATGTAACATGCAAAAGCTCGTTTCCACTTAATGCAAATTTGCTGAGACATCAGTTTCATCTTTTCTGTCTTTCTCTCTTACATCCGTCCCTCCCCTCACTTCCCTCTCTGCTGCCCCTGCTTGCATTCAAAAACAGATGTACTGAGCAGCCAACAGCCCTCTTTCATTCTGGCTCCTCTTGCTCAACATTTCCCTCTTTCTGTCATTCTACTTTTTGCGCTGAAGGTGCATTTCTTCATTTCATCTGTTTTTTTACCTCCCGACTTTACAACCTGTTATCTCAGCTTTTCTGCAGAGACCCCAAGTTTACTCAAGCAAGCCATCAAGGTTAATGTCACATTTCTGCCTGCAAAAATCAACTGGATGAAACCGAAAACATCAAAAGAGTTTCCTCCTGTATCTGCATGGTAAGTATCTTGTCCCTGGCTCCTGAACTCCTTTTCCTGAAACAGTTCCCTGGAATATCATTTAGCTTGAAAACATATTTCTGGACAATTCAGTGGGAAATTTGTACACTAACATACAGTGACCCAGCTGTGATATGCTTGGTTTGTACTCTCCCCAATTTCATGGTCAATTTGAGAGTTTATTTCTAAATTTAATTCTACCAATGTGCAGCCGGCCATTGCCACCCTTTCAAACAGCTGTCATAACAGAGTGTCCCCTCACATCCAGGGCTGTTCACATGATGACTGAGCTGCAGCTCAATTAGACCAGCTGCTGTAGACATACCAGAGCCCTGGGAGGATTTGCTCTGTGCTCTGTGCATTATCACCAACATCCTCCATAATGACTGTTTTGTACATTATCAGAACAGCAGTTATGCCAAATAATTCACAGGGCTTCCTGGATAAGAATGAATTAATTTACTCTCCATGATCTGCAGCTTGTATATCTGTTCTTATATTAATATTTTTAAATCCCCCAAAATTTAACTGAAAAGCACAAAGAAATTAATTTAACTCATTATTGTTATTAACGTCCAGGCCAAGGTTCATGTCAGCAGACTGCTGCTGAATATCTGGATGCAGTCAAACGTGAAGCAGAAATCTCAGTTTACCAGAAACTAATCCCTGCAGCATTGTCTAACTTTTCCTGTGCATGCGTGCGTGTGCGTGTGTGTGTGTGCGTGGGTTTGTAGCTGGAGGGGACGCAATACGAGTTGAGCTTAATAGCATATGGTAATCAGTTGGTTTTTAACTAACCTGTATGTTTAAGAGGAGAAAAACGGAGCAATGGCCCTTTAATGTTAAATCGAAGGAAGCACGACCGCAGCAAACCTCATTTAGACAGTGGTTGGGATAACACAACCATCACACAGCGCAGCACATCATAAATGCCACGACTAACTCTGAGGTCAAGAAAAAAACTCACTACAAAGGTCCCTGCATAATTCTTTTGAGAATTTTGTAGCAACATCATATCCAATCAAAACCCCAATAGGAATATTATAAGAACAATACATAAACATCACAGTGAAAAGGAAAAAGTGCATGAGGTCACTAAAGACTAATTTACAATCCTGTAGACTATTGTAGCAGTATTATGATGTTATTCCGGCAGACAAACATAGTGCAGACTACTTACCAAAGCGCAAAAAAACACCAGTGATAATGTAGCAGTCATCCTGCGTTGCTTGTTGGAGTCACATAAAACAGATCTTGTGCAGAAAAAAGCAGCGCTATGTGGATGAGGAGAGCCGCTCAGCGGGAGTGCTCATTTTAATTCCAGCGGAGCGGATTTCTTTTTTGTTTTTTTTATTTTTTTATCAATGAGTCCGCACCATCACACGTCTGTCTGGGACCTGTGTGCTGGAGTCAGATGCGACTGTCGGTGCACCCCCCACCACACCACCACTGCCGCACACAAAAAGCAGGAGAAGAGGAAGAGGAGGAGGAGACCGTCCTGTCCGGAGAACTGCTCAGCTGCAAGTGCAATGCGGAGGAGGCGAGAGAGAAGAGGAGAGGAGAGAGGGGCACTTTATTACCTCTGATACTTCTAAGACTACCTGCCCTCCCACCCCCACCCCCTCTCTCTCTCTATCTCACTCTGTCATCTCATCTCACATGAGCTCTTCATGCAAAGGTGACATTATTTGTTACAGTAGCGTAAAGAAACAAATAACGCCGTATTACAGCCTCCTCACCTACGCTCTTCATTATATGCTACGCGATCCGAATTCTGTAGACACCCCTGTGCATGTGAATTGGTCATCTTTATTCTTTTGTCTTTATGCTTCCTCTCATGTGGCCTCTTATGAATAAACACTCTGTCTCCTTCATGACATGTGTTATAGAAATAAATTTCCCTTCCTTACTACATTTTAAGCACATTATGACATTCATTCTAATCCCAGTTGGGGAAATTTCAATATTTTTTTGTAGATGACATTTTATTGTTTCAACCAAATGACATCTCATCATTCCAGATCAGTGGCCAAATTTACTAGCAGAATGAAAATAGCTCCAAAATCCGGTGTAAAGCCTGAGATCGGAACACCAGCAGCTAAATGGTTTTGCAGTTATCACACGTGGTTGTATAGTTTTGGGTATCCACATACCTTCGACCACACACTTACATGTCTAAATTTGAATTGTCATTGACACTGAGCCGAGGCTAATATATTTGTTCCTTCACATATGTAAATGAGTCAAGCACAGTATTAGAAACATGTTTAAATTTAAGGCTCTTCAAAATAAGAGCCTTAAATCACTCCAACTGTTCCCCAGAATTAGTTCAAGTACAGAAATCAAGTGAAGAAGTCTGTGAAAGTTGTTCTACCAAATCTCTTTTTTGATTTAATCAGCCCACTTGGATAATTACTCAGCAACAATAAATACAAGCATGGTTCCACCAGTCAACTCCACTACAGTGTGCAACAAGGGACATTATCCTCATGTACCACAAGAGGGCGATTCCGATGAGCAGCACCTCTCTTTAATAGCCTTACTGATGATCTTGAGCTTAACAATAAAAGGTGAGGTTGCTCTGCACCAAAGAAGATCACAGTTCAGTGAGGGATGGGCTCTACCACTCAGTTTAATTTTCACTGACCTCAGGTTTCACCTGTTAATGTATCAAACAACTGCACAGACAAAGAATGAATATATTTTACTACCTGTCACTGTTGTGTCGTCGTAAACTCTGCTGCTGTGGAGGCCTTTTTTTTAAATTCTGCAGATGTTTTGTTGTTTTTTGTGATGCTATGTCAGGATGAATTGTGGAGACACGAGTATGAAATTATGCACAAGACATGTAAAAATCTCGGTTTTATTGGATACATGCAAAAAATGTAGTTATTTTTGATTTCACTTTTTATTTTATATATGTCTTTGTAAACACGACTTACTGTACAGCAGAGAGTTGAACCATGGTGATGTAGTACTGTATTTAATATGGGCAGGAAATGAATAACATTTTCATCCCTAAATCTGCTAAGGTTTAAATTTAAAAAGAAAATGTTTTTTAAAAAAAAGTAACATTGTAATTTAGATTTGGTGTATCTGCTACTGTAAATTTGTGATGCCAAAAACTGATTATTAAGCATTTCTTAAAGAACATGATGGCCAATTCTTTTTTGTTGTACAACATTCTATTTTTCATTTAAAAAACACTATCATACATGTATTTAGCACCTCTGTGGAAGAGATGGACATAGTTCGAGGCACATTTTGGACACTGGATATGTTGAGGTTTGAATCACATTAATCTATTCAGCAATCCCTGCTGCAACACAGATATTTTTTGTCAAGATGATACTACATTTGGTGAGATCACTTCAAAACCGCTAATGCACACAATGTAATTGTGTTTGATGCTCGTTGAGGTACTTAGCCTTTACACTTAAAGAGAACCAGTGTTGATGGATATTGATCCAAGACAATGTGGCGATGAAGCAGCTGTAGTCACCTGAGCAGGGACTGCTTTATCTGCTTCAAACCTATTCTGATCTCTTCTTCTATCAAGGACCTGCCATTTCCTGCTTCTCCACACCGATCATCAGCTCAGGGGAAGTAGAGGCCTGATGCCCCTGAAGCAGCAGCAGCCACAGGGTGATTTAGTTACATTGTTGAGATCCGAATCCTCTCCAGCATCGATCTGGGGACACATCAATTTACCCACTTCCTACATCCTCCTCCGAGATACCCCCAGCAGCACCTCTCACTAACCCCCATTCTGATGACTCGGACACCACTCTTCTCCATCACTTAAGTATTCCTTTGATATTGTCATGTGTTAAAGCCTTTGAGTCCAGTGTTGAGTGTCCATAATCACTGTGATCTCAGTAAAACCACCCAATCAATCACCCGAGTGGTCAAGGTGGACTTTTAAAAATGTATATTAGCAGCCAGGTTGTTTTTGACAGGCTCATACAACAGTGTAACAGAGATGTACTACAACTCTATGAAATGTATCCATCCAACAGCCAGAAATAGAAAAATGTGAATGTGAACCCTGTTGGAGTTATTGCTATACAGATTCATGCTGACTGTGCTTGTGATGGGATACATGTATTTTTCTCCATAATGTATCACATTTCCAACCCCGTGATTGGTCAGCAAAAGTAAATGTCATGTCACTCCGTGAGGTCACTGATAAAAGATAATCTTGAAAACATCTTTCTGATGAGGGCAGCAGCACATTTATGGGACATTTCTTGTTTAATGGCAAAGCCTGCCTACACTTTTTCCAGGAAGGAAATTGCTGAAAGAATTAATATTTAATGGGTGAGTAACTAAAAGGGTGTAAGGGAAGGGTTAAAAATACTGAAATATTAATAGTTGGAAAAAAAAAAAAAAACTTAAACTTGTTGCCATTGCTAACTTTTTATACCAGCAATGACTGTGGCAGATAAAGGGTGGTGTCAGGTTTGTGTTGTAAAAAAATAAAATGTGTTCTCCAGCTCTCGCAGTGTGGGTGATGAAAAACTGCCAAGCCTTACAAAACTTCTCATTAGATCCTTCCTTCCCCCACCCCCCACCCCCTTCCCCCTACTGTAACACATATGAACATCAAAAGCCAAGTCTTGGTCTTCGCCCTTTAGTTTGCATAGCTGCTTTTGTGGTGGCAGGCTTCACCAGGACATGGATTGTTGAAATGACTCAACCACAGCCAGAGCAGATAAGACAAAACACAGGAAATATTGTCAAAAATTTATTTTTTATATTATCATAACTTGCAAAAGATTTGCAAAATTAAAAACAGGAGCCTATGAAAATCCGGCAGCTACACTAAGGAGAGATGTAAGGGGCAGAATCGGTTTAGTGCATGAAAAATCAAACTTACCTTCTTGGTGTAACAGAAAATGCAGGTTCTGTTATGGCTGTGGGAGATTTGGGATGTGAGGATACTGCAGCACCCCCTGCTGGCTCTTCCCTTCTTCCACCTCACCATTTACAAAAGACATAAGACTACAAAAGTACTTTAATATTTGGAAAATACCATTACACATACCGTAGGGAAAGAAAATAATTACCTGCATTTCCACAATCCACATTCTGTTGTTTCACAGCCTGAAATGAAAAGAAAAAAAATGTGTAGCTTGATTTACTCAATGCATGTTAGAATTTACAAGTTTACTAGAATTTGCAATGACTAAAATATAAAAAAAAACTGGAGTAACTTATAGGTTTTGCGACCACTTTTTGCTTTAATTACAGCCTTGAGTGCTCACTTTGCACACTTACACTAAGCCGTGTTTTCCCACCCTCACAGAAGTGTTCAGATTGGGCAGTGACTGCTTTTTAACACTTTTCCTCCTTTTGCCACAGTGTCCATTAGGTCATTAGCATCTGAAACGGTGAAAGCATGCTCCAAAACTCATCTTCTCGGTGGAGGTGTTGTAAGCATCTCCTGTAATGCAGAATCCCAGAACAGTAATGGAAGCAGTGCAGAGATGTTCACTTGTAAAGTTTCTGGGGCAGGGCTCACACGTTAATAATGACTAACACCTGCAGGGCTGTGAGTGTAAAGAGCAAAGTAGAGCTGCATCAGAGCAGCAAGGACTGATTCCAAATCTTATACTTAAGTTGCACAATGTAGCTTTAAAAGCCATATGTCCTTACTAACCCTACTCACTGTGGTCTTAAAGGGCATAAACACCTTTTTTGATTTCTTCATGAAACACCTCAGCCTAAAAGGGATCATTCTACCTGACAGTGGCAGACCAATGCACTGTTTAACATAGTTTGCCACCCCGACCTGGCTGGAAAGGTCACCTCAGCCTTAAAGCAGCAGCAGGTTCAGGCTCTGACCTTGGTCTCCACACAGAAAACCAGAGATGAATCCTGACAGCGCCTGCCACATGGGCTGTTAAACAGTCTTCAGAGTGGAGCCCACGCCCACACACCTGCTGTCAATCTACTCGCGGCTGTCAGCCATTTATACTTGTAGCAAGTGAAATCCGTCCGCCACACTTCCAGTCACCCGCACACACAATTGACAAATGATAGTAAGGTGCCAATAGACACCCTCCCTGTTACAGAGAGGGTGTTTACAGTGTTAAGAGTGTGGTTGTGGTTTCCCGAGTTTGTCTTATTTATGCTTTTTCTTTATGTATATTGTGCATTTTTATACATTTAAGATTAATTGCTTTGTCTTTGTGGTGAAAATGAAAGTTTGTCTAATTGCAAATCAGATTCATAAAAAAGTGTAAATGCAGCCTTGTATATGCATGTTCATATTTAAGTACAATACACATACATTGTACAGCATTCTTAGATGCACTTACACTTTCAAATGAAAGTCTCATTTGGGTCCCTACTATATATATGTTCTGCACTGCAGAGCCCCAATATCAGATAATAATCACTTCTTGGTTCTTGTTTGCTAATAATGTCCAGGTTAAAACCACTTTGTTAAAACTTTGTTAAAACTGGGGCTTCAGATGTGATGGAAATAGCCACAGGAATGTATTTCTTCTCTGTAATGCACACAGCGTCTTATACAATACAGATGTTATACTGTTTGGACACAATCAAGTCAGGACAACAGAGTCCTCCTGCTGTTTAAAGGCCGCATGACCCTGGGATGATGTTATAAAAATATAATAATTTCTTATGTTTGTGCTTAAGAGGTGACAGACTGGGGCTGAGGAGTTTGATAACCGCTGCATGATGTTATCGCCCAGCATGCATTGAGAGAATTTGCTGGTGAATGGCGAACTACATTGAGACAGTTGGAAACCACATGTTTTAAATAGGCTGCCAAGTCAGAGTTTGGACATCACCTGTGACTGGTTACACATCTAAAAACAAGAATTATGGTTCCCGTTCAACTCAGAGGAGGAGTAGTATTCACCCTTCACAAATCGTTGCAAATATAAGCTGCAGAAAGTACATGTTGAAAACTGGAGCAGAGCCAGAGCTGTGGGAGAACATACGCTTTTCTCCTGGCAGGCTGTCTTTATGCTGTCATATTCATAGCTGGGAGTTTTTTTATTCTCTGGTTAACTTTAACTCTGAAAGATTGTCTACGTCCTGAATGTTAAGCTCAAATATCAGGGGTTCAAAGAGAAGAATAAACATGGGTTTTTAGGCAGATGTTCCCACCAGACTCATTCAAACGGCCTTGTTGCGGCATCATTGTGGGAAACAGGGAGCTTTTCTTACAAAAGTGCCCCCATATATCACATATATTTATGTAAAACAGATACTACAGATGCCTGTTGTGCTTTTTAAAAGTTCCTAGTTTGTATTTGACCTAAGACTGTCTCACACTGTCTATAGTCAGTGCTGGCCCAGTGACATGGTGGTAGTGGTTTCTCCTTCCTGTGGCCTTCACTGCAATTACAAAAAAAGTTTAAATTCCTAATAAGACCAATCCTAAGTGGATTGGTTCAGCATAAATTAACTCCCTCTGCTAATTACAGTAGGTGAGTGATTAATGACTTCCACTGTGCTTTGGATCCTTCTGTTGTTTTCCTATGAATGGTGTGTTTGCTCATGTGAGGAACTGTCCCTGTGGGTAGTGTGTGCTACTCACTTATGTTTACTATGCATTTTACAAAGCCAGAGTTTTCTGTGCGAGTTCAAGAGCAATTTATTGGAAACACAACTCTGCACAAAATCAAAGCAGAAGCAAAATTCAAGGCATTTCATCATCCACTTTCCCTTTCATCTGTTGTTCTTGGATGTTCAAAGCATTGTTTTCAGAGGAATACCTCCAGTGGACATTCCATTGTGAAAGAGCAAGAGTGCTGACCTGCAGCCAAAAGTGAGGCAAACAACAGAAAAGCTGAGGTAAACCAGTTTACAGTACATTATAAGTTTATTCTTAAGAAAAATATAATAACGAAGTAGCTCCTGAGTAAGTATGAATTAAAAACCAAGATCAGGATCAGCATAAATATAAAAGTTTTCAGCCGTGTAGTGAGATGGATTTGGGAGTGGCTCTTTCAGCCTGCTGGTCCATCATTTTGGTCCAAACTTGAACTTATTGAACTGTCCTGAAACAGACACTCCTAATCCTACAGACTTTGTTGTATCTCTGAATCTACTATAGTGCCACCATGAGGGCCACCTGCTCACCTGTTGCCCAGTCCCTAATGAACTCACTCACGATTCATTCCCAGCTTCATGCTGATGAAGGACTGGTCAAGCTCAGTAAAAAACCTGGCTTTGATGATAAAATATATATAAATATGTGCATATATTTTTAGTTTTATGGCAAATAATTTTTTCATTTAGAGCAAACTTTTTGAGCAGTGGAAAAAGTTTATTTACTTCTGCAGATTGTGTTGAGTTTAGTTATCCTTTCTTCTGCCTGAGGTTTTAGAGCAAACAACATGCATCCAACTAAATATTAGATGTGTTTTTGCTCTAAAACCTCTCAAATGCCATGCAGGAGTGAAGCGTAACTTCTAGTGATGTGGTTTGCAGTGACATTTTTGGATTTCAGAATCTTGTGACAGAGTAGAGCAGTGTGCCTGGCTCTTCTGTTTTTAATCAATTTCAGACAACAGTCAAGGAGTATGCCACAGACAAACAAGCTAATCCAGGCTGCAGGCGGAGTAAAGAAGAGTTAGTGCTGCTTTTAGCATCTTTATCATGATTGTAGACAATACAACTGATTTAGAAAATGAGCAAAATTCTACCTTAAAGGTAGCATCACTGAGTGAGGCCTTGATCCACATATACAAAAGAATAAAATCATGTCAGAAAGCCTATTTCCTGACAGAGTGGATGGATTCCCAGACAGCCACAGGATGTGGCAGGGGTACAGTAAAGCATCTGAGTCAGTGTCATATTGCTCCAGAGATAGTGTTTACAATGACACACACACACACAGCCACTAAGCAGCAAACCTTTTATGGCTGACAGAACCAGACAGGGTATAGTATCGTTGCGCAGGCACAAAATGAGATTTCTGGACAGTCATAAAAACAATAAAGGCATCAGTGCTCTTCCTCCAGTATCTGTCTCCACGTGGCTGATCGTCGGAGCATGCTCACCTCCAAGATTCCCTGTCGTCCCTGTGAAGGGGAGGCAGCACGAAAGCAACAAGCTGTAAAACATGTGACATCTCAGAACTCTCAGTGACCCGACACAGCTTGAAACAAGAAGCTGAAAGATACAGGAGACATGTTGTATTTACCCAGATGATGCTCAGAAACATGTACACATACTGACACACTGCAAAATGTTAAGTTATTATATGAATTCTCTTGGTGATTAGCTATTGCCACTGTCAACAAATACAGATCATCATATCAGATGCAGAATAATAACATTTAATTTAGCTGGATAAAGGAGACAATTTGATTTGATTTGATGTACATTGTGTTTTTACACATTTAAGTTTAATTTCCTTGTCATTGTGGTAAACTTGACTGATTGTGATTCAGATTCATAAAAATTTGTAAAATCATAAAAACATCACATCACATATGCATGTTCATATTTAAGTACAGTACATACATTGTACACTATATTTAGATGCAACACTTTCCAATTAAAGTCTAGGGAAGGTTGGTAAGGCAGTCGTCCACAGACCACAGGGTCAGTGGTTTGATCCCCGGTCCCAGCTATAGGTTGAAGTGTCTCTGGGCAGGACACTGAACCCCTAACAGTGCATTTCCCATCCCCAGCTGTGCAGTGCTGGTCTAATCTGGTCCAAGGTAGAAATTGGGGACGGCTGTGTCAGGAAGGGCATCTGGTGTAAAAACTGTACTAAATCAACATGTGGACAATGATCTGCTGTGGCGACCCTGAACTCACAGGATAAGTGTCTTTCTTGAGTAGGTTGTTTCAATGACTATAAATGAAAACACACATACTAATAAAACAATTTTTCTATTTCTACTTTTTAGGAAAACGATGGAAAAACCCTTAAAACAGCATGTGTGGCGTTTTTAAAGTTGTGGGTGGTACCGGATGATACCCTGAGTGTACTTACACTGAGTGATCTAAGCATTGCCTCAGACAAAAACATTGACGACTCACTGTAATTGCGAAAAGTAGGTTCCATATGCAGTCTTATCTTACTCTTCTCCATCCTCTCCACTATGACTCTATTGCTAACAACTATAATCAGCCCAATGGATGAGCTGCCTGATTCAGTGTGACACTGATGGAATATTGATGGTGCTGTCTGATTGTAAAGCTCGATGTCTATCAAAACTTTATTCCCCGCTCTTTGAGAGTGCATTAAGCACCTCAGGAAGTAAATGTGCTTTTTTTTCTTGGCATGTATCAGAAAGGCACAAATTGAGATTCAAATATATTCAAATTTGAAAATTGCAATTATATTCTGGGTGCTTGCACAAACAGGAGCAACAGAACATCTGCATAATACCCCTGCATGCAGAGACATTTACATTTTACACACTTTTGTTTTATGCAGACATAACATCTTGGGATCAAAGGGGCTTAATGTCCATGAACAGGGCAGGGTATTGTTGTTTTCAGCTTCCTTTTGTTTCTATGTTAGATTATTTCTACATCCTGGGATTTTCATCACTGTTTGGTTGCTTAGGCACATGGAAGAAAGCAACTATTATAATGTGGAAGTAGTAAAGACAGGGACACAAGGGAGGCCGGGAGATAATTAAAAACAAAGTTAAAGGTGTTATAAGCGAAGAGGAGAAGAAAGGAGATGGTGGTAAAAAAGCGAGTTGCTCAACTGAGAACAATCCAAGGATGAGTATTGACAACCGAGCAAAGAAAGGAGAGTAATATGATTAGCTGTTTGGCTGGTATTGAATATCAATCATAGACAACCTGATCTTCTTTCTCCGCCTTCCTCCAAGCATCCTCTACTTCCACAATGTGGACTTACTGAGTCCTGGACATCCACAAACAGCTCAACGGCACAAAATGATACTGAATCACGAATGTATGAATTTAGATTATTCTTTTTATACATGTGAATCTACAGTATTGTGGTTTTATTTTATTGCTACATGCAGCAACATGTAAGATTGAAAGGTGCATTTGTGTGTCTGAGCTTGTGTTTGTTACGTATGTAGTGGTGTTGCATTTCTGCCCCATCATGCATTTCCCCTCAGTGGCAGTGATCAAAGGCTGTAACGTTGTGTGGTATGTTCATGTTCACTCAACCAATGTACATGGCTGGTTACTAATGTTCTGGGAGTCCTCAACATAGACTAAATAAACCTGTGTGTGCATGCAAGTGTGTGTCTGCGTGTGTGTGTCTGTATGTGTGTTTTTTTTCTTACATATTATGCATCTATGTATTTTATTCTCAGCTCTAACCATAAAATCTGTCTTCATTCGCTTGTTATTGTTTCTCTTTCCATTATCTCATTTCCAGCATCATTACACAACATGCATCCCAATAACCACTTTACACCCCTTTGTATTCTTGTCACTCCGTCCACATAGCTCAGGCTTCTCCACTCAGCCATACATTTTCTTCCTCTGGTAAAAGACCCCTAACCACAGTATCATATAGCTGCAGACAGTCAAAATCAGCCAACCAAAACTAATGTTAAAATGCCTGAGTAACTTCATGGATCCTGTATAAAATAACTCAACACGTTAATGTGACACGTAGAGCAAATAAACACATGCAGATTGTGGTCTCTTATAACCTTTTGCTTTGCTACACTTTTATGTTGAATTGTGTTAGAAAGCAGTTCAACCATGAAACAATTTTCCCTCCTGAGATTGTTTGTGTTACGATTCCTGACCCAGTTTGTTCATTCTGTCTTGGTCTCAGCTTTCACCCATTGCAACCAGAAGGCCCTGGACTTCCCCTCCATTTCCAGCTACCAGCTCACCTGCTTTAAAAAATGGCCAGGCAAAGAATACACAGATGCAGACAGGCAGACTGACCGATCAAGCCTGACAATTTATTCATACACTAAAAAATGGTTACTGTCAATCAGTACATCAAAATCCAAACAGGGATAATCACAGAATCACAGTTTAGGCAGATGTTTAAATCTAATCAATTTGTCCAAATATCAAGCAGCCAAATTCAACTTCCCTACAAATACATTGTCAAAAGAAAACCTGGTGCTAGGCTGGGAGTAAAAAAAACGGTTAGAGAAAATGGTTAGAGAACAGCTTGTGAGTTGAAAGGTCAGGGGTTCAGTCCTTCAGACTAGTAGGATCAAATTTAATTGACACAAATGAATAGCAGCATGCTGCCCCTCCCTCTTTAACACTACTGTGGTGCCCTTGAGCAAGGCTCTCTATTCCTGCTGCTCCTGTAAGTGTTATCAGGCTATTCCTGCAAGAGAGGTAGCCCCTCCATGAGTCAGGGAGTGTGACAGAAGATATTTAAAGAAGTTTCATGGCAACATAGCCTCAACAAAGTGACTGACAGAACAATCCCACTCAGAGCTACTCAGCTCTAAAAAGTGGGATCTGAACTTATCTTGCAACCTTGACTAAGGTCCCCAGGTTTGAGAAACGCTTTCTAAAACACACTGAAAGTCCATTCAAAGATCACTGAATTAAATGCTTTCACATGTTTTCATTGGATGAGTGGATGAGTCCAAACCACATTTCCCCCAAATCCGTGCTCTGCAGTCATAGTGGATACATACACACAGATAGTGGTTTTGTTGTAAGAGCAGAGCTTTTCAGATTTGTATGAAATCTAAGTGCTACTGGTATACTGCAGTCAAAGCATTCTGCTTCTTTGGACTTCTTTTGGAGCTAAATGTCTGAAGGTAAAATCGACTTCAGGGTCAAACCACAAACCTAGTAAGTCTTCATTGATTTACAGGGGGCTCTCCTCTCATCCCTTCCTCTAATAGCTCTTGTAATAACCTTGTGAAGAAGATGGCGTCTCAATTTTTTACATACACCTTGTGTTGCGTTGCCTGTTCTGTGGTCTCCAGTCACTGAGGTTAATGATTTAACGACTGAGAACTTTTGGGAAACAGACACAAATTCAAAATAGAGCAGGAATTTGGCCCACTGGTGTGCACTTATTTCCCTTAATTGTTTCCTGAACTTTGCCCTTGAGGTTTTCCATGACCCGACATATCCTGATGGGGCGCAGTGACAGACTTGGATTTGGGAAGATGGAAGAGGGGTGTGTGTGTGTGTTTGTGTGGTTGTTGCGGCTTAGCCCAGGTGGCTGCGAAGCCAAATGTACCTCATTTAATTCTGACACACGCTCTTCCATCACCTCCACACTTGAAACCTGGACTTGTTTAAACTATTGCTCAACCATTCCAGACAATTTGCTCCCACAGGCTAAATGTGACACTGTAATGGGGTCTCAGCCAGGCCTGAAGCTCCCGCATTAATGCGCAGTGTTTTCTTGATTGTTAATAGTTAGTATCAAAGCTGAACTTCAGCTGGATTTATTGCCACAAAAAAAAAAGAAGCTGATTTGGTTTTGGCCGAGTTGGGCTTAACTTACTTGAGATGTGATTCAAGAAGACTGGACCTGTTTTACATAGATTCATTCTCCTTTCTGTTCTCTATGTCCTAGCTCCTCCTGCAGGAGTTCCAAAGCATTGTCAAACCATAAAAACTTCACTGGAATCTTTAATGCAAAAATGTCAAGTCTCTTGTAAAATCTCACAAGTGTTGAGAATATAATATATATTACCCCAATTCCAAAAAAGTTTGGACGATGTGTAAAACATAAATAAAAACAGAATGCAATTATTTGCAAATCTCATCAACCCATATTTTATTCACAATAGAACATAAACAACATATCATATGTTGAAACTGAGACATTTCAACATTTCATCATCATTTTAAATTTTATGGCAGCAACACATCTCAAAAAAGTTGGTACAGGGTGATGTTTACCATTGTGTAACATCCCCTCTTCTTTATCAACTGTCTGTAAATGTCTGGGAAGTGAGGAGACCAGTTCCTGGAGTTTAGGGGAGGAATGTTGTCCCATTCTTGTCTGATGCAGGATTCTAGCTGCCCAACAGTCCTGGGCCTTTGTTGCTGGATTTTTTCATTTTATGATGCACCAAATGTTTACTATTGGTGAAAAGTCTGGACTGCAGGCAGGCCAGTTTAGCACCCCGACTCTTCTCCTGTGAAGCCATGCTGTTGTGACGCAGTATGTGGTTTAGCATTGCCTTGCTGAAATATGCAGGGCCTTTCCTGAAAGAGACGTTGTAAGTTGTAAGGATGTGTAAGCTGCCCACGCCATAGGCACTAATGCAGCCCCATACCATCAGAGATGCAGGCTTTTGAACTGTACACTGATAACAGGCTGGATGGTCTCTCTCCTCTTTAGTCTGCAGGACACAGCGTCCATGGTTTTCAAAAAGAATTTCAAATTGTGATTCATGTGACCACAGAACACTTTCCATTTTGCCTCAGACCATTTTAAATGAGCTTTGGCCCAGAGAACAAAGCAGTGTTTCTGGATCATGGTCACATATGGCTTCTTCTTTGCATGATGCAGCTTTAACTAACATTGACAGTGATTTCTGGAAGTGTTCCTGAGCCCATGCAGTTACGTCCAGTAGAGAATCATGTCTATTGTTAATTCAGTGCTGCCTGAAGGCCTGAAGATCACACGCATCTATTTTTGACCTTCAGCCTTGTCGCTTGTGTACAGAGATTCCTCCTGATTCTCCTGATAGTTTGTCTCAGATTGATGAACCTCTGCCCATCTTTACATTCGAGAGGCTCTGTCTCTCTGAGATGCCCCTTTTATACAAAGTCATGTTACTGACCTGTTGCCAGTTAAACTAATAGGTTTTCAAATGCTCGTTATTGATTTGGGGCAGTCACTTTTCCAGCCTTTTGTTACCCATCGTTTTTAAATGTGTTGCTGCCATCAAATTTAAAATTAAATATTTTATATGAAATTGTAAAATTTCTCAGTTTCAACATCTGATATGTTGTTTATGTTCTAGGATAAATAAAATATGGGTTGATGAGATTTTATGTTTTTATTTACATTTACATCTTCCCAACTTTTTTGGAGTTGAAATTATACAAGATAAGATGACAAAAGTGTATCTAATTTAAATAATGAAAATAAAATAAACTGCTTACAAATTATTTCAATGTTCAGCATGTTTTAGGGGTTTACAGCACTGAGACACAGATCTCTTTTACATGTGTGGCTATTCTTACAGTTTTTATTGATTTAAAGAGCAGAGTTGTAGACTTGAGATTTGCATTTTGTCAGACTACAACTCTAAAAAGCACCATTAAAGGGCTCTGCATGCTTCAGATAAATCAGACCATACAAAATGTTGTCCTGACAGTGTAGATATCTGCTCCAAATGAACACACTCTCCATATGGAGTGAAAAGCAGAGGTGCAATGAATCAGAAACGCCACTGATGTTACATATCAGAGTCTTTAGGGAGTATTGGTATTTACTGTATTTGTAAAAGCTGTATAAAGCCTTTTGTAGGTTCTAGAGGGACTTGTTTAAGATCTGATAAATTGCTTCAAGTGATGTCATGGATTTTAATCCCTTTTATAAATTGTCCATTGTGACTCTGACTATGTTATAGGACTGCGGTATAACAGTAAATCAGTGAGGCGATCACCTGATACTGCTATTTCTGTACTGTATTCTCAATTTTAGCCTAAAACACTTGTGAAATCTGTATGACTGTGAGGTCCTGATGCAGACTCTTTTATAGGTTGGAAAGAGGAGAAAGGTTCAGTCCTCCTGCTGAGGTGCATTGGCGAACATGGTACCATGTCTCAAACAGCACACCCAGGAGACGTCATTGTATCAGAGCATGAAGGAAAGTGGAGGATGGATGATTCCTTAACACCAGGTCTAAATCACCTTTTCTCGCTCCTGCCCATCTCTCTGCCTGGCTTTCTTTTTTTTCCCCTGGAAAAATAGCAGGCAGTGAAATGTGATACAAACGGGGTGGGGGGGGGTCATGCTGGTCGTTGCGCTGTTCTGCTAATGGAGATGGATGTGGGCTAAGGATTGTCTCCTCAACAGCCTCCACAACAGAGAAAGAGAGGCGATCCATTTCTCCTGGGCTGCGGGAGTCTCCTTTAATGAGAGGGGAGGGCTGAGCACTCATGACTTGATTTGAGAGAAGGGGGTGGGGTTGGGGGGGGGTGAAGAACTGCAGAGAGAATGAGATGGCAGAGAGAAAAGACAGGTGGCTAGATAGGAAAGAGAGAAAGGACAGGGAGAAAATGAGCAGCAGGAGACTGAAGTGAAGGAATGACATGCTGACAACAGAGGAAGATGGATGATAAGACAGCAGGGACAGAGGATTGAAGGAGTAATGATATTCAAAGAGGTATAATGCAAATAGAGAAAGACCTGAAATGAAGACTGACAGAGATAAATAAACTGTTATTGCCTACAAATCACTCCTTTGCTATTATGATTCCAGTAAGTTCGTCCTTAAAATGCCTCCATGCCTCTCATGTATCCCAACAGCTCAGAATTGTATAAGTTTTTAATTGTAAACCACAACATAGCTGACATAGTATGTATCCCACTAACTTAGTAAGAAAAATTCTGACTTAAGGTCACGTCTCTAGGGATGCCAAGAAATTGACCACATTGATCCTGACCATCCATCCATCCATCTTAACCCTTTATTGTGTTTTAGGACCATGGGGTGAAGATACAACGATTGTGCTAAGGTTCCAGCACAAACCCTATTGACTTTTCTGATACTCTAACTTCATCCCTATAGCACCCTCAGCAGTTTAAAGGTTATCTGTACAGACTTGTACGAGCCCTAGAAGTTAGGTTTAAACACTGTCTGATGCCAAATTACATTTTTTATTAACATAAGAATAAAATGTTGGTAGTAAAATGTTCAGTGACAACATGTATTGGTTTTTTGCCAGAAATATCTAATCTTGCGGTACAGTTTGGTTTTGTTTCTGATGTTTGGATCTGTTGGTGATATCTAGACCAATGTTAACCTTTTGTATCATGTGACTGGCATCCTCTTAGCATGCTGATATTAAATGTTCAGGAGCTTCACAAAGCCTTTAGATGTGAGATATTCAGCTGTAAAAGTCAAGTTTGAGACTATCTATGGCTTAGTAGCTTATTTCTTTGACTTTGTTTCATCATTTCTATTTTTTAGATTTTTCTTCTATTTGCATACCAATCTGCTCACAGTGAACACTCACTGTGTAGCTACAGTAAAAGTCCCAACTCATGATTTACAGGGAGTTGAAAGCATAAAGCATCACAATGCAGGCAGACTGTGTTCAGTTCACTCAGGTCACCTTTCCATGATATGTGGTTACTGAGATTTAAATTTTTCAAGCGACTATCTCTCACTGCCATGTGGAGCCACCGACGTGAAAAGTTGCCTAATGCAGCTTTAATAAAAGGGACGGAAATACAATCATGTTGTTGCTTGAGAGGAATGAAACAGATGTGGACAATATGTAAAACTGATGTTTTTTGATTTCAGATATTATTAGTATTATATTTATATGCACATCCAGACAAGAAAATATATACAGTATAACAATTATACCTATACCAAAACATTGCCAGCTGCCTCCAGATGGTTCCATACATTTTTATTCAGACTGATGTAAAGATCAGCCTTGACAACAGAGGACTCTCCCAGTGTTTACTTTGGCAGAGCTTAAGTAGTATGTGAGTGTGTGACTCACTTGATAAATTGCAGGAAAAAAAGACTTTGAATGCAAGCAGTGAATCTTTGTTTTCTCTGAAAAAAAATACCACTGTCAGATTCTTGGAAGTAAGTCGCTTTGCTATAAACTGGAAGAAGCACACATGTGCATTCTCTAATATAGAAAGTTTAAAGCTTTCAATGATTTAATGTTTGACCAAGAAGCTGCTGGTGCTTGGTGAAGGGCAGCAACTGACTTTACTTCAACTTCCTGTTTTACCTCTTACAGAATTTTTTTTTAATTCACCTCAGTTTTAGTTTCAGTTTCAGTTGATAAACTTGGTTCCCATTTCTGCCATACTACAAGCATTTCCTCCCGAGGCTGAGTTTTTAGTGTTATACTATATGGGCAAAAGAATAGGGACAGTTTTAGTGTGCTTCAGGTGTCTAAAAAATGTGTAACCTTTACTTTTGACCTTTTAATAAACATAGTTGTTTCCATTAGATGAGATTCTAATGAGTTTTCTTCATTCATCTTCTGTTACTTCTATAGACCCTGTAAATGTACTGATTTCCATATAGTTTCTTTTCTCACAACTTTTGTGAATGTGTCACTGGTCACACGCTGTGGAGGATATTACAAATGTTTCATATATGAGTTTTAAAGATTCAGTAGTTCAATCCAGAAACAGAACACATAATCATTACTGGTTTAGTGTGGACAAACTTGACAGACCTGCACAGGACCCTGACTTCCAACACATATCACTATAATCTTTGTTGTTATCACTGTAATAGAAGAAACCCCTCGTAGCCAGATACCAAAATGTTGTAGAAACACTTTCCACCTAAAGTGTACGTGACAGCAGCAGGTCAATGCCCATGGGTTCGAAATCTTAAGCAACAGAGGATGTAATCTTTAGGTATTCACAAATTATTTCCATATATTGTACGTCTTTCTATATTATCTTGTTTGTAATTGATGGTAAAATTGTACCAAGATTGTGCTAAAGCTGTTGATGTTCTGCTAGAGTGCATTATAATGAAGTGTGTTTTTCTAATATATTTTATTCTGTTCTCCACATGTGTAAGTGAGTCTGGCAATTATTAGAAACCAGTCGGATATATTAAAAAACACCAAAAAGTACAAGCTTGAAACTTCAGAAGACTCAAAATTTAGTCAAAGTATAATTAAAGCAGGTTCAATACAAACTAAAGACTTTTTGTCACGTATGGGTTTAAATTAGTTGTACACATATAAGGAGAAGGTTGGAGAATTGCAAGGTCAGTGTCCAGTCTTTCACATGCTTGGTAGTGACTAACTTCCGAACCTACTTTATTTAGTCTGTATCAAGTTTTCTAACCAAATTAAATGCCAATAAAGTAAAGTGGCGATATCTAGAAACAGTACCTAACCTACTCTTATACAAGAGCTCCCCCTTGTGAAAGACTGTTATAACAACACCCCCTCAGTCAAAGGGTTGATGTTTTGTGCCTAATTTACATAGTAAAACATGTTTTTTTTTAATTCTATAATATATATGAATTCATTCTACTGTAAATAATGCATACTTTCTCTATCTTTGATTCTTGATCCCCATGTATTAGCATGTATCATTAGCATCCTGTTTTTTTCTGTCTCTGAGGTCCTGTATGGCGTTCCAGATGTGCTCCAGACTCTCCCTCAGCTCTGCCAGGTCATTCCTGATCTCCTCCAGAAGTTCCAGCTTTGATAGTTTCCTGTCAGTGGGTGAGAGATCTTTCTCTTTCCCAGCCTCATCAATAACAACATCATGCTCTGTGCTGACATAGTCTGATTTAGCCATATGAAATAACCCATTACTTTGTTTCCACACCATCTCGAAATATGCGTCTATGAAGGCTTCCAGTTCCTCCAGGCTGCTGTCATGACACTGGTCAATCAGCACCTTTAGGCCTCCAGACTCAGCAAGCCTCCTGAGGGTCTGGTCTCTCAATGCAGGATGGGAAAGTGAATGCACACTGAGGCCATTTTCCTCCACAGGTGTCCCATTTGGTGTTTGAGATAAAACTAAAAGTATTGCAGGATGTCTGGGTGACAACGGACACACACCCCTGTCATTATTCAGTCCCACGTGGCCATGAGAATCCACAGTAGAAAACCAGAGAGGAAGATTTACCATCTTAATCCTGCTCAGTCCTTCTCTACTGGCAGCAAAACGGGACATGAAGGCATCTCTTTCCAGTATGGTGCATCCTGTCCATTCTCCTGCTCTTCCTGCTGGTAGTGCCACTATCTGATCAGCAGCAACTGGAACCTCTGAGGAGGTTAGTGAAGGACAAGAAGAGGATGTGGCTGATGGAGTAACTGTAAAGGAAATGATAACACCGGTATTTCATAAAACTTCCATAAAACTTCCAGGTTAACCTGTAATAACTGTCTCCACCCAGATATAAATCTGCTTATCTCTATTTTGCAGAGACAGCTTCTTTTTATTATTTCACTCCATGTGAAACCTACTGTGAATTATTTTTAGACGTACCGTGTTTGTCGCTTGCTTTGTGTATAATATACTTCTCTAATGTACTGTATGTTTTATTTACTCCATAATACATAATACATAACAATACATAACATAACTATTTTTTGTCATGCTTTAATTGTGATTACACATTTCTGTAACCAATCACTTTGTCTTTCAATCTGAAAGGGAAAAGGGCCTCAAATATCTAATTTTGTTTAAGATTTAAATAAAATATACTGTTTTAAGTACAATTGTGCAGCAGAGTGTAAACAGTGTTTTAGATTGTGATAAATTAAAGCCAAGTCTGTACATGATGTAAAGTTCATCGTGTACTCAAGAGCAGAAGAGCGAAGAATTTGTGTGTGGACATCCATTTCCGGCTGAAATTTTGAGACCACAAGTCATAAAATTAGACTTTCTGTTGATTTACTTTACAAATGACTAAGAGTTTAGGCCCCCTAAGGATCGTGTTGGAAACCATTACTCTAAAGGAAGCACGTCATTATAACCTTCAGCATAGAAAGTGTTTGTTCTTTGTCAAAGAGGCCAGAAAAATGGACATAAAGGGTAACCTGAGAAAGCCTTTATGTCCTCACAATAGTATGCCTGAGAGAATATTCAACCAAAACTAGCCTAGAAGAAAAGACAACCAAAGAAGACGGACAATCATGAAAGGCCCCTTCTACAACTAAAAAGCCAGAATGGATTTACTATATCAGCTGTGTGTCTCTAGTACCTGAAAATGCATGAGAAGATACAAGACCCATGATGCAGAGAAACTACAAGGTTGATCTGATGGGGGTTGATTTTGACATATTGGTTAAAAGGAAACTTTATGATTAAGGTTAATCATTAAGGAAACATATCCATGAAGACATGTGACATCTGTGGTACATGAACAGTGTATGGGAAGACAATGACAATTGGATACAATTATTAAATACATAGGTTTTAGCTCTATGCCACGAGCCAATGATGGCAACTGTAATACTCAGAAATGCATCCTCCAATTGCATGGAGACACTGTGTCAGTCTGCATAATGAAGCATCAAGCTACCGTTACCCAGTGTGACTCCTTTACTATCTGTAGTTTCAGGCCTTTACAGGTCTTAGTGAAGGGAAACACTGGGATGAAGGTAGTGGATAGCTGAATGAATTCCAGACCATTTTCATGTGAGGGCTGACCTGGTCTCTTGTACTGTGTGTGTTTGAAAAAACATTGGTATATTAGGTTTACTTACAGTTATAGGGCAGCTGATGTTTGTGGCTCAAAAGCTCCTTGAAATGTGTCACTGTGTCCGGCTGCTGCTCTTGTGTTGAAGAAACACTTTTCCACAGGCCTCTGTGGAAGAACGCCAGACTTTCTTCGCCCAGCATCTCTTCAATCATTTCGATAAGCTCAGCAACCTGAGCTCCATCCCCCCAGTGCTTATTGTCCAGGACGTGATATCTGTTGCCACACTTCTCAACAAGCCTCTGCAGCAGCTTTCCTTCACTCTCAATGTGCTGCTCGATGCTCGTGTTCCCCAGCCAGTCACCATAGCTGAAAAGGACCACCGCTCTGCTCCACAGCTGCCCTCCTCCAGCCTCCATCGGTTTCTCTATGGCTTTCCAGTGGTTATCTTTGAATGAGGAGCTCACATTAACAACCAGGAGAATAGCAAAGGATGCCTTCAGCAGGTCAGAGGTCATTAAAAAATCGCCTGGTGTGTCCAGCACTGTAACCATCCTGCTGCTGATTCTGCCTCGTTTTTCGGTGCATAACGAAGTTTGCGTGTCTGTGTCAAAGCACTCTCTGCCCAGGATGGTGTTTCCACAGGAGCTCTTACCTGTTTTCCTGCCACCAAGAAGCACTATTCTGATTTCTGACCGAGGGGTAAGGTTCTCTGTTAGAAAGAGGGTTAAAAAAATCTCTTAGACACAAAGCAAACTCTTTTTATTATTTGGACTGCTCCTCTGAAGTTCAAATAATAAAAAAATCAATATGCTGTGAAACATCAACCAAAATTAAGGGTGACATTTTGTCTCATTTGAACTTACCTAGCCGTGCTCTTGCCATCTGCCTTTGTTTCTCCTTCTTTATCCGCCTCTCCTTGGCTCTTGCTTCCTGTCTTCTTATCTCCCCCTGAAGCTCTTCCACCACTTTCCTCTCAATTTCATAATGCCAGCCACTCTTGCAACCAGGCAGCATTTCTTCAATTTTCCCAATCAATTCCCTGACTTGAAATCTATCTCCTTTCATTTTATTATTCACAACGTGATATTTGTTGCCACACTTTTCAATGACCCACTGCAGAGGCTTTCCCTCACTCTCAATGTACTGGTCAATGGTGGTTCCTCCCAGCCAGTCCCCAAAACTGAACAACACAATGACACGGTTCCAGATGTGGTCACTGATCAGCTGGAGATGTTCCTGCACCGCTCTCCTGTAGGTTTCAGTATAGGCTCTGTCCACACGAATCACGAGCAGGAAGACATGAGGCCCAGGAGGACAAAGAGACAAACTGATCACCATTTCTCTCCGGTCAAAGACAGAGCTTTCACCACAGAAGTAGTTCATCCACCAGCCAGGTGTGTCCACCACAGTCACATGTCTCCCAAACACCACTCCTTTTCCCACCAGACATTGGGTTGTTCTCCTCAGTGGCTGGTTTGTCTCTCTGCTCAAGATTGTGTTCAGTGCTGAAGTCTTCCCAGAACCCTTTGCTCCGAACAGCACAATCCTGATATCAGTAATGGGCTGCAGTCTCTCTGAAAACAGAAATAGTTTTTGTTTTTGTGAAACATATGTAACAACAAGCTTTCAGTTTGTGTTGGTTTGAGTTTTTACTTAGTAGCTTTTCTAACTTCAAATAGAGGTCTTTCAAGTCTTTATGAGCAAACCGGCTGCCACACACACACACACACACACACACACACACACACACACACACACACACATTAACACACAGTTACCTGCTCTCAGCCACATTCACCTGTTTCCAGCTGTGATTAGATCAGAGTATTTATAGTCAGCCACTCCACCCCTTTTTTTGTGGTCAGTTTGGTCACTGTGCCTCTGTGCTTCAGTGTATTAGCCAAGTCTCCCTGTTTTCCCAGTGTCTGTTCCCTGACTGTTTGCATGTCTTTTATTTACTTTATGGACTCTGCTCTCTGTCTGAGCCCTCTGACATGTCTGCCTGGGTTTTTGTAAATTTGTTGCGTTGTGTTTTTCGAGCGCTGCTTGAATTAATTCCCTGAGTCCGTGGTTGCACGCTCCATCTTCTTTGCTGTGGTTTCCTGGGGAGAAGCTAGACCCTCTGCGTGTTGTGGCAGAGAGGAGAATGTTGTCCAAATTCCTCTCCATCCTGGACAAACCCTCCCACCCACTCCACTGTGTGCTGAGGAGCAGTTTCAGCCAGAGACTGATCACAGGCAGGTGCTCCACAGAATGCCACAGGAGATCCTTTCTCCCATTGGCCATTAAACATTAAACCTTCTGTAAAAAGGAGTGTGTCTAAATGGTCAAAATGGAAAATAGTATTGTTTTTATTTTATTTATGTTTAATCCTCTAGCTGGGTTTTTTCTTACTTATTGAGTTTGAACTTTTTCTTGTTTATTGATTTGGTTTGATGGAAGTTTTATCCTTTATTTTCTACTTTTTACATTAAGACCAGTTGTAACAACGCAACACAATTTCCCTACATGATCAATAAAGTTGTTTGAATCTTGAATCTTGAAACTTCAAAAACTAAAAGATACAAAACTCTACCCTCTTTGTAATGTCTACCAAATGTTAACGATTTTCTCTAATAGCAAAATACCACTACCATTAACTCACCTCGCATAAGAGATCTGTGTTTTTTCACTCTTATAAACCTCTGCAGAGCTCTATCCTCCACTCCCTTCTTCTCTGCTGCAGTTGCTCGTAAAATGTTATTCTGTATTTCAAACACTCTGTTGCCATTTTCTGCGACAAGTTTCTGTATTTTCTCCATCAGCTGAGAAATGTCAGTATCTTCACTCAGGACAACACTGTGACACCTCTGACGGCACTTTTCACTGAGCCAGTGGAGAGTCTTTCCTCCTGCTTGTACATGCTCTTCTGCCACAGTGTGTTTAGACCTGTCTGCAGATGTAAAGACAACCATGCAGTGGCTCCACACCTCCTCACCCAACAAGGACACATGCTGCTCCACAGCCCGCCGGCGCTTCTCTGAGAAGCCTGAGCTCACCTTGACAGTGATCAGGAATACCTGTGGTCCTGGCGAACACAGGGAGACACTGCTCAGGATCTCCCTTTTCACCAGCTCAGGCGTGTCCTGAACACTGTAGTCACACCACCACCCAGGAGTGTCCACAACTGTGAGCCGCCGTCCGGCCACCAGTCCCAGCCTCCAGGAGCAGGAGGTCCTCTCTTTAGTGACAAACTCCTCTTTTCCCAGGAGCAGGTTCCCCAGAGAGCTTTTTCCAGAGTTTCTGCCACCAAGAAGGACAATCGTTAACTGTGGTTTACAGCAGCCATCCCCTTGGACACAAAGAGAGAATGGGGAAAAGAGGGGGAAGCATAGGTGATAACATTCAACATATACACAGTCCACGCCTTCATCACACACATTCTAAATATTCCAATATTTACTGGTTACTGATATGTTAACTTCTTCATTATTATTACTACTTCTCCTAAATTACTCTATGTTTATGGAGTATGTTTGTACTTTTTGTTGAGATCTTACCACACTGAATTCCTCAACTTTATACTCACTGAATAAAGCTGATTCTGATTTTGATCATTTATAACAGCTTTTGACAGTGTGGTAAATATATTCTAAAAATTGAATTGAATATATGACAAAATATTAGGCAGAAAATTAAGGTTTTTTTTCAGTGCTGAAAAAGCCTGGTTATAAATCTGCTCATTTTCTTTATATTTTATGATAAGAATTTTAATATCTTCAGACTGTCCAAATTAGCCTGATAAACAAGCTATTCCGATATGTCAACTCTAAATATAGCAAATTATTTGATTCTGAAAATAAGTAGTGAATTGCCTATAAATGTACCTCATTTTATTATTTTGTAATAAATATTATAAATTGAAACAAATTTAATATTAGTTTGGGTCTTTTGAATCAAACCGTACAAGAATTATCACAATTGCCTAAAACCAAATGGCAGTCAGAATATCGATAAAATATCCCCAATCAAACCACTCAAATATAAAAGACAATGGCCTTTTCAAATACTGTATGTCACTAATAATCCCTTCATAACTATTACAAAGTCATGAGTTGTTTGTATGTTCATAATAACACCAAACCCAAAAGATAATCATAGATATATGTCATTGGAAATTGAAACTTACATTCTGACAGGTCTCTGGCTGACATCTTGTCTACAATTGTAGATTTTTAAACAAACAAAATGTATTCACACATCCAGATTTCGGTGTTCGTTGAAAATAATGTGGACCACGTATAATGTTGAAGGAGTAAGAGCAGAGACTTATGTTTTATGTGTTTATGAGTCTGAAGGTTGTCTGTAATGAGTAATCAGACAAAGATGCATTGCATAGTGACAACCACACCCATGTCATTCATATATTACAAGAAAAGTGAAAAGGTTTAAATGTTTAAATACTAATCTGTTTTAACTTATCCTATAACTGAAAGGTCTAGTTATCTAAAAGTTAACACTTTTGTATAATACCACTTTTTTCAGTTTTGTTATGTAGCTACAGCTTTTTAATCTCTTTCTTCTCATTAATTTACACTCCATCTCCATCATGACAAAGTGAAAACAGAATTTTAGCAACGTCTCTAAATGTATACAAAAATTGAAAAAAACTGAAATATCACATGTACGTAAGAATTTAGACCCTTTGCTCAGTACTTTGTACCTGTGGTACAAGTCTTTTTTGGGTATGATGTGACAAGCTTTGCACACCTGGATTTTATTCATATTTAAAGATATGATCCTAAAAATCGCACAAGCTCCATCGATACCAGCTGCAACATTACATTTCACTTTACGTTTACATTTAGTCATTTAGCAGACACTTTTATCCAAAGGGACTTACAAGTGAGATACAAGGCAGCAAAAATTTAAGTCAAGGAGAAAACATCAGAGCAAAGTCCTATCAGAAAAGTCTTTACATTTTATGAGATGCAAGTGCGAGAAAGAGCAGAAAGGAATTTTCACACACATATATATGTGTATATATGTATATATATACACATATATATACATTTAAGGAAGGTGCGGGAGAGATCTGTTTTCAGCAGTTTTTTTAATGAGTGATTTTGCTGAGCCTGCAGAGTTTGATAGCTCATTCCACTATCTCAGAATCACTGAGCTGAAGAGTTTTGCTTGATGACCTGAATGAGGGAGTTGAGGTAAGCAGGAGGTGTTGAGTTTGATCACTCTGTAGACAAGAGCAGCTACAGGAAGCCAGTGTAGAGATCTGAAAAGTAGTGTGACATGAGTCCTTTTTGGCTGGTTAAAAATTAAGTGTGCTTCCGCATTGTTGGGGCATCTCCAAGGGTTTGATTGTGCAAACCGGTAACACTATTAACAGAGCACCATTAAGTGTGAGTCCAATAACATATAGTAACATAGGAATACATTTAGAGTAGCCTGCTTTTACTTTAGGTTTTAAGAGTTGTTTGAGTAAATACTTTTAAATAAATGAGATTTTAAATGGCCAACTGCTATTTGTAGAATAAGTTTATTTCTACACTGTGGAATTGATACTTTTTCTAACTAAATGGTTTGATTACTTCCTCCTCCCCTGATGACAACAGTGCTTGATTAGAGCTTTAAGACTGTCCCCTAAGTGACGGTGTTTGTTATTCTGTAACTACCATCTGTCCTATTCTTCGGCCTCTTCTTCGGCTTTTTAATCCAATTGTGACGTAATTGTCTTCTATTGGTTACGGAGGTAACTTCGGACTGGGGCTGTTCCCTTTAAACTCCGCCCCGCTCGCCGGCTAGTTGTTACACAAACAACTGGGTTCCGTACTGAGACGTCATCGGAGATAAACAGCCGAAATGGGGGTGAACATTAGAGTCGAATACTGGTAAATGAATTTTTTCATTACACTTTTATTCGTTTTTCTCACAGTTACAGAAATGGGTTGACCTACCACGTGTATTGCTCATTCCATAAATCCCAGGTTAAACGGTTGTATTTATAGCTAGACCTGCTAGTAGCACCGTTAGCAAACAGCTAACTTTGCTAGGCAGCATTGGTGCCTGCCCGGTTAATATTTACAAACATAACATTCATAACATGTATTGTTTCACTTCAGTGGCGCATGAGGATACGAACCCCGCTATCAGGAGCTCGCCCGGGTCGTGAAGAATGAGTTTCCTGATGCGGAAGTGTCAGGCTTCGTGGGAAGAAGTAGTAAGTTTCAAGATAAAAAAAAAAAAAAAAAAAAATGTTGAACTGTCTCATCGTTGTTAGCTATGCCAAGAAATTTCAGGAAAACAACGTTGGCATCCTATACGGCAGTTAAAGGGAAAGTTGGGGGCAAACGTAGGTTACATGTCACATTTTTTTTCCGTGTATGCACCTGTTATGAATAGCTCTAAGATATTATAGAAACAGTCTTAACGCTACGCGAAATCTATCTCCAAGTTTGTAAGTTTTTTGTTTTGTTTTTTTTGAAGATGATTTACATTTACATTACATTTAGTCATTTAGCAGACTATTTTATCCAAAGCGACTTACAGGGCAGCAAAAATCTAAGTCAAGGAGAAAAAAATCAAAGTCCTATCAGAACAAGTGTTTACATTTCACGAGATGCAAGTGAAAGAGAGAACAGAAATGATTTTTTTATTTTGATAGATTTAAGTGCATAGGAGGATAAGTTTGAATATTGGGAGTGAGTTTGCTGAGCATGCAGAGAGCTTGGCACGCTCGGCAAACTCGCTCCCAATATTCAAATGTCGTTTCCCTGCCCTATCTACTTCATATTACCCGTGTCCGGTGTGTTTAGTCAATCAGAACCAGTGCGATACAAAGATGCCTCTGACAGTGGGGGAAGACAAAGCAAATTGATATCTCAAACTTCTGATTGACTGAAAAGACCAGATCTAGGTAGTCAGAAGTGGGTAGGGCTTGAGTTCTTAGGGATAGCTAGAAACAAGCAAGGTTCAGGCCCCTGAGGACCAGGGTTGGGCACCACTGCTCTAAACTAAAACAGGTTTCAGGTTTGAAACATTTTATCCAATCTATGAAAACTTGAAGGCCCATTTTACGTGGAATGTTTGTTTCCTTGTTGGTTTGTGTGTTTTAAGACAAGGTCCAGATCCAACACCATAAAATTTACTTTTCAAATTCGGTCTTTCTAGAATGTCTAACATCCATTCAAAAATATAACTGGTACAGAAACATGAATGCCATTCTGTAATGTCATTTGGGTTTCACTGAACTACATAATAAGGAGCTGTGAGACTGGATGCCACCTTAAGCCTCAGAAAACAGTCTGCTCTTATCTTGTCTCTTAGGCAGCTTTGAGATAGAAATCAATGGGCAGCTGGTCTTCTCCAAGTTTGAGACTGGTGGCTTCCCATACGAGGATGACGTGAGTAACACGTAGCGCTTAACACGTTAACTGCCTATTAAATATAAAGCAACATTTTATGCTGTATTTTGTTGTTTAATGCCACAGGTCATGAATGCTGTGCAGCAAGCCTATGACGGGAAACCAGTGCAGAAGATCACCAAAAGCCGTGCACCATGCGTCATCATGTAACTCTCCCTCCAGTCTGCATCGCAGCAGGCCAGTGCAACTCCCAGAGATGCACTATGACAACTAGCTGCTTTGTTTGATGCAAATCACAAAACTCTGCTCTGTCTCCTGACTCCCCTCTCTGTTCTTATAGTGGTAATCCAGGCTGTTAATGATTGCTATTGCCAAAAATAAAATGGCTATGGTATGATGAATCCATTCCTGGAATTCCCTCTTTATAGGAAAAGAGACAGGGAGACGAAGTTGCATAAGAGTTGGAGTTGGAGGGAGCTTACCTTTACTTTCTTACCTCGTTGCCTGGCATTCTTTCTGCCTGTAGGTTTTGTCTGTTCTTCACATGCAATTACTAATTTCCAATTAATGCAAGAATGGTAGAAAGCGGTCACGCCGTTTAATTCTTTTTAATAATCAAGCATAAAGGGATATTTACTGTTTCTGCTTCTTTACTGTAGAGTTATGGATAGTAAAACAGTCACATTTTGGTGAGAGAACGCAAAATTTTCAAGTTTTCTTACGCTTACTATATCACATTGGATTGCGCTCACCTGTATGTGTTTTTGTCTGTTTAGCTTCTAATTTAAACTGCTCTTGTACTGGAGGAATCATTAGTAGTGCTTCTGAAGACCACTATCCACTGGTCTTTCAGCTCACACTAATCAGAAACTTTTCAACTAAGCATTTTGCACTGTCAAAAGTGATGTCAAAAACTGTAGACTTTAAATAAAACTAATAGTTTAAGTGCTTTTGTACTGACTCTTTTTTTTTTCTTATTTACAATATGCTGTAGAGGCCATTTGCATTATTGCTACATAGTTTCCCTCATAGCTTTAGGACATCCATCTTGTTGAATAAGAATGTTGTGTGACTTCTTTTATAAGCCCATTGTGAGCTCCTCCTTTGGGTGCCTTCTATTGTTTGACATAACAAGTCACTTGGGAATTTTGGCCAGCAACATCTAATTATGTTGCTGGCCAGTTGAACAGGTTTGTCTGGTGTCACTGGTTACGTTGATACCCTGTGTACCTACAGTAGATGTAGGTCATGGAACATGAACAGCAATTTATGCTTCCCACCAGCCTCCTTTCTGCACTTACAGAAACCCAACCTAACCCTGCCTATGCAAATTACCTTGTAGACCCTTTAATTAAATAAATAAATCTGAGTTTAATGTCCAGCAATCTCTGAAGCATTTTAACCTTTTTATATTTGTACTGGTGGGGATACTGTGTGCACAGGCGTTTTACTTTATCATAACCATCATGACAGTATTTCTAAACATACACTAAGGGGCGCCAAATTCAACAAAGGCTCCTTATCTTTAGTATTTGCCCTCCAGAATATCCAGCCTCGTTTACAAAAAGGTAGTAACACATAAGCCCCCCATAAACCTTGAGAAATATTAACAATTACTTCTGCTCTAAATGTATCCTTATGCAGTAGTTATGTATTTTTGCAGTTTGAAGCCTGAAAGTACATTTTATGTTGCAGATTCGAGGTCCAAACACTATTAACCACTCAATTTGAGTAACTGGGCTTTTTCAACCATCAAAAGGTTAATGGTGTCACACTTAAGTACACACCTAAAGATAATATTGCTAGGTGGAGAGTCAGGGATCATTGAGAATAGAAAATCAGATTTGAGAAATGCAAATAGAAAATGAATGGCGCTAATGTAATCTCATCATTGACGTTATAGAGTGAGTCTGTAAAGATTAAACATTTATTACTGAAGCTACACTGACACTAATCCAAACAGTTTTTACTGCTTGTTAATGATGGTATGTTGTGTTAGTGTAGCACACTCGCACTAGGTGGGTCTTCAGTCGTGGCTCTGGCTCTCAGTGATAACTTCCATGAGCATGCTTGTTCTGATGCTGATAGAGCTCTTCTGTGCCGCCTTAGTTAGTTTTCTAATGATAGATTTGAAAATGTGTAGTGACCTTCCAGATACAGTTATAGGTTTACAATGATTAAATGTTGATCATTTAACTAATAATGGGACTTTTAAACTGGCTGCACCAGTTATGTTTTCACTGTATTCTTTATGCAAATACTTATAAAAACATGTATTTCATTAAATTTAAATTGCCACTCTTTTCAAATGTTTACATCCATTTTTTTTTCTGTTCTGCCTTATTACAGCTACTGTATTTTTATTGCAGTAAAACAATAGCAATGAATGAGCAAAATGTTGGTATAAACACTGTGATGATGAGAATGTGGTGTTTTGTCATTGGTTGATTACAACGTAAAGGCAATTTCAGCCAATTAGATATCACTCTCATCTTTTCCTTATCTTTTTCCTGCTGCCTTTTTTTTCTACCAAGTTAATAAAAAGTCTAAATCTGTCACTCTGTCCACATGTCCATTACATCATGCATTGGTGCTTTATGTGATGTATGGTTGTTATAACGTACTCTGCTGGTTATACTTTTTGTTAATGTGCAAAGGAAGTATGGAAACTATTTGTATTCTAATCTTGCTTTGCAGTTGAAATTGTAAAAAATAATGTGTTTGGATCAGGAGACTAGGACTGGGAGTGTCTGTACACTTTATGTTTAGACACATGCACATAACAGATACAGTATTGCTGGTGATAACAGTCCTACTGTCTCTTTAGCTGGGGCCCCCTTTCCCTTTTATCTGTCTTTGGTAAGTATTATTATGGTGGAAGTGAACTTTTTTAAAGGTTTATTAGAATTTCTCAGTTGATAGATGAATTGCTGAGAACGTACACTCGTGTTCCATAGACAATTAATTTTAATCACTTTTTTTCTATGACTTTTTTATGACTTCATCAGGTCACATTTTTAATTTGTCCAATATGTTGGTTTATCATCAAACTCCTAGGAAATGAATTAAATTAATATAACTGTCTAGCCAGACATGTACAGAATACAATCTGTAATATGGCTCGCAGAGGCATGCAACCATAAGGCAGAAGTTCTAGCTGGTGAACAAGCCCCCATTACAAAAAAGATGAGAGTTTTTCTATAATGCAATAAAAATTTAATCTGTCATTTGTTATTTTGCTTGAACTGTTATTCAGCTGAATTGTATTTTGTATATAATAGCAAGTTGGGAGCATGGTGCTGCCTCACAGGTGCCTTGTTCAAATCCCCGGCCAGCTGCGGCCTTTCTGTGTGGAGTTTCCACGTTCTCCTTGTGCTTGCATGAGTTTCCTCCAACAGTCCAAAGACAAGCATGTCAGCTGAACTGGTGGGTTTACATTGCCTGTAGGTGTGAATGTGAGTCGAAATGGTTGTCTGCCTGTGTGTCTCTCTGTTTTGGTCCTGAGGAAAACTGGTACCCTCTCACCCAATGACAGCTGGGATATGCTCCAGCACCCCAACCCATCCCCCCCCACCTCATTCCATTTACACTGAGATTATCTCTAAGTCTCTAAAAAGATTCACAATATTATGAACTTTAGATGGGGAAATCCAGAACTTTAGATGGCCAAAATTCTTTGCAGTCTTGCACTGAGAAATATCCTTTTTGAACTGATCAAGACTGAACCTTTGGCTGATGCTTCTTACTCATGATACCCTCACTTGTTAAAATTAACCTGCTAATTTTGGATTTATCCAGAACCAGGTTATCCAGGTTACTTGAATATTTTAAAACCTTGTCAGTCTTATTTTGCCTGTGTCCTGACTTGTGTGTTGCATGGATCTAAAGTCTAAATGTACTCATGTTTATACCAAATATGATTAGGTTGGTATGCGAACCCACTGAAAATCTTTTATTTTTACTTTTTCAAATAAAAGTTCCAGGGAAATGACAAATCACAGATTTTAGTGTTTTATTTAGTATTGATTCTCTCAGCTGGAAGGGGGGTTGATCATTTATAGCACCCTGTGATGTTTCCTTCTCTCACCACTCTGCCTTGCATCCTTGTGTCCCTATCTGTCATCAGAACGGGTTGAACCACCAGCAGCCAGCTCCACTCAGCTGTAGAAGACGTCTCACCCTGTTGCTGCTATGTCACACACTTCAGAGTCAAACCAAGTAAACTTGAACCCTGGAATTAAAACATTGTATGTGTTTGTTACATCACCTTCCTCAAGATAATCAAGGGCAGCACCATCATGAGGGAAACCCCAGGAGGTAAACAACATGACGTAGTAAGTGATACTGCACGTTGCCCCTTTCTCTACCCTCTTTAGCCCCTTTGTGCCCCTCAGATAGGATGACGTTGAGCCTGCTGCTCCACACAGGTTGCTATGCTATGTCCGAGCTCGGACCGGGTTCAGGTCAATAGGGCGGAGCAGGAAAACTAGGGCTGGGATATCCCTGTCTCAAGGTGTCTCTTGCCGATAGGGCTGTTTGGCTGTCACATAGGCCTTATCTCCCCCCCCCCCCCCCACCCCCCCCCACCCCCCCCCCCACCCCCCACCCCCCCACCCCCCCCTCCACCCCCCACCAGTTTGCTCAGTAGGCAGAGGGTTCTGGGGTACAGTAGTTATGACAGTCGACGTAGTTTCATATGGGTGTTCCCGTTTCTCTCTTTCTGTCTCTGTTCTCCTCTTTTCATTTGTCCGGGCTCACTTTATTTCTAAACGCTTCTAGGCTGACAGAACAGGACGACATCATTCTGTGTTCAGTGCTGGAGACCAGGTGGGAGCACCTGTATGCAGGTAGGGGTGTGGCCTGGGGTCAGACACATTTTATGGCATAATTGGAGTAGAGGGGAGATGCCAAACAAGATAGATATCTGGTGTAGGAGAGCAGCATTTACTGGCTTTAACAAATTTGTCAAATCTGTAAGATAATGGTGGGAGTTCACTAAATTATTTTTTTCTACAAAAGCAACATTAATCTTTACAAGCAAATTTCTGTATCATAGCGTAACAAATTGTTGGTAATGAACAGCAGCCTTTCATATTCATCAGCATAATTTCTTTACATACAATCTCCACGTGCAATTTCTATCTGCAAATTGTTTGTTTAAAGCAATACTATTGAATATTCTTCATCAATTTTGTGCAAGGGTAAAGTACATAAGTAACATTAAGACTTTTCCTCTGAAGCGTCTTGACCCCTTTTTTCTAAAAAATATTTTCAGCTGTATTATTCAGCTATATTATCATATATTCCTGCATAAATAGACAGGTTATACTATTGTAGTTTAAGTTTAGTCTATATTATTTAAGATTGTGCAGAATATGTAGCTGTGGATAGCTATAGTTTTTGACAAGCACAGCGGGGTCTGGTTGAAGAGGGGTGTAACCCAAAGATAACGCTCTGTATATCTTCTATTGAAACTATAAGTTAGTTCAAATTTTCAACGGCTGATGGATTATCTGTGCCAAGAGGCCATTCTTTAGACAAACTCAGAGCATCCGCGTGATGGTAGATGGCGGTATCTTTATTAAAACTGCCTCATAAGGCTCAGCACATAACTTTATGGAAACAATGGTGGCTAAGAAAACTATTCGTTAACAGAGGCAACTCCCAGCCTAGTTGACAGAAAGTAGTATTTTGCTAGGATTGCTGCAGGAGATATTCTTTACAAATTCCTTAGTTTGGATGTGTTTGCCAGTCTGCATCCGAATGAGGTAAAACCAGAATAAACAGTAAAAAGAATTGGGAGAAGATGTAAAGTTGATTCAATAACTCCACATGTACTAGACACTTAATATTAAGGTGAGGTTTATATTCACCCACTTCTTTTCTGTTGTAGGAAATGCATAAAAGCAGCTAAGCGTTCTTGGACAGAGAATTCATCTAAAAACATCAATGGAAAACAATTTTACCTTTGAGAAGGTTGGTATTTTTTTATACTAAAAGTTTAAACACTGATGCTGGAAATAAAGCTTTTAAATTGTACCGTCACATGGAAGCTTCACAATAATTTACTCAGAAAAGCCCATTGTACTTGTGACAAGGGACAGGTCATTTTCACTACATGCTTTATGCAGTTCAAAGGTTTTTATGCCGGTGAATAACTGTTGAGTTTGATGCATTCATACGTAATACATATTTTCCCCTCATTATTACATGTTTACATGACATTCTTCCATTATTTCTTTTGTAACTTTCCCCTGGTTTAGGACAGTGACATGTCATATGAAGACAATGACCTGGCCTTCCCTTCTCCACTAAGACTGTGAGTTCTGTTTTTTAAAGTAATTCTGTTTAAGCATTAGTTTCTATCGCCTTTGCATGCTGCATGGCTCGTTTTTGTACTGAGCTTAGAATGTTAGGAAGTGCTCTTAATACATCCATACATTAACTCTATGTTACAAAGATAAAGATGGTCTAATTTTCAGTTACCTTCAGCTCTACATATAATTTTATCATTGTTAAGCTCATTGTCCCTTATGGACAACAATCTTGCAATTTCCTTTTGCAGCAGATATTTACAAGCCCAATACATCCCACTATCTGTGACCTACCCAGCCCTAAACAGCAGATGAAAATTAGAAGATGCTAAAAGCCAAAAACAGAGCCAAAAGACAATGATTATTGGCCTCAAACTTGTTAGAAACACAAATCTAAATTAATGCTAACTTTGCCACACTGGACGCCAAACAACTGGTATTTTGTTCACACATTTTACATAAATTTTTTAAATGATATGTTAACAAATTAATCCACTGCCCCTATACTGGCCAAAAATCAATTAATTTGGGTTAAGCGTAATAGCCACATGATGTTATCATTGCAATGCAGAGGATTTTCATGAATCACTGTATTCCTACTGCAAATAATGGGCTTTTAATGATTCACATTCATAATTACAACTTAGATATTTACTTGAGTGTTTATGCAAAACTAGTAACCTCCCTAAAATGTACAAGCAGAATTAGCCGGTGTAAGGCTCAGCCAGCCCTAGCAAGGGAGTGGGAGTTACGCTGTCTGCCTGTAAGTCTTATCTGAGGGCAAAACGTCCAAGAGACAACCAGTAGATTGAGCAACACTGCCCTCTTGTGTTTAAGGACAGAATCACAGAGCTTGACATGGATGGGGAATTTTTTCTGGGTTATCTTTATTCCTTTATTTTGATGATTATTCGTAACTTGCTTATTACATTTACAGGCTTCAAAATTAGATAAAATTAACTATAAGGGGACATTAATATAAATCTTCCCAGTCAGGTCCGAGTTAAAGTAGCTGTAAAACCAGCCTGCGGTGTGTTTTAGTATGTTTTGGTGAGCCAACAGAAGGTGCTCATCCATAGTGTTTATTAATGTTTTTCTACTAGGACATCACCAGGCCAAAATTACAATTATGACCTGGAGAGGAGGAGGGAGGAGGAAGATGAGCAGAATGAAGCACCAGTGGAGGCTCTTGTACTTCCGGAGGGTAAACTCACATTACATGACCTTGCTGTATTTTATTATTAATCTGTGCACAAATAATATTTTTATCTCTTTATTTCAGCTTATCGGAACCTGAACACCAATGCTACCACAAGAGGCGATGCTCAAGTTAGTTAACGCTCTTCTCAGATGTCAAAGTTGATTAATGTAAAACAACATTATCATTAAGTAACTGCTCTGTATTGCCACAGGCCTATGTGGAGCTGAATGAGCTCCAGGGCATCATCTGGCAGGAAACTGGCCGTTGGGTGGGGTACGAGGAGAACTTTAACCCTGCCTTAGGAAAATGGGGTCCTTCACATGTCTCCTATCTCACCTTTAAGAGCCTAATCCAGCTCCGCAGGACCATGAGCACAGGTGAACCCTAAACCTTAAACAAAACTCAAATCACTATATATATTGTTTGTTTTAGCTCAATGCCGGTTAAATGCCACAATAACACATGACCTCAAATCACTGTAGGTGCTATGATTTTTGACCTTAATGTCAGCAGTCTTTCTGCTGTGGCTGAGAAAATGGCTGATGAGCTGCTGGATAAGAATGAGATTCAAGCAAATGATCGAGATGACCTGCTGAGAGCTCTACTCATGAAACGCAGGTAACCCACAGGACCCACTATTTCTGTGTTTCTAATATACAATGAAGTCAAAATGCATCTAATTAATGCTTAATTTATCTGTGCTTACAGTCAGTCAGAGGGACCTGTGGTAACAGCTTCTGGACACATTGAGATGCAGACTTTTTCTGTTACAAAGAAGGTATAATTTTCATGTTTTTACTCACTTTTATCTACTTTTTAATCATCCGGATGACTGTCAACATTACATAGATGCATTACATTAAAAGTGTTGGCATTTCTTTTATTGTTGTACCAACATTTTTGCAGAGAGACAGCTCTGACAACATGGAGGCCTCCGTTGTCCTCTCAGGTAGGTTGATGTTTTCCTCATGCAGTTTTGTCTCTTTACATGTGGTTCTGAAGCAGATATGACTTGTGGTGTTTCCAATAGGTGTGCTGGACTTTCTGCGTAAACCAGTGATGGCCTTCGTCAGGCTGAGTGACTCTTTGGTGATGGAGTCTGTTCTAGAGTCTTCTGTCCCTGTTCGCTTCGTCTTTCTAATGGTGGGCCCCAGCCAAAGTGGAATAAACTACAGTGAATGCGGGCGAGCCATGGGTGCTCTCATGGCTGACTGGGTAAGAGAGAGGGCAGAATAGGAAGAGAGGAAATCTACCTTTAGCAAATACATCACACAACCCAAATCGATGAAAAGTAGCATAACTTGTTTAGCGCATTGCTTTTATCACAGGTGTTCTCTCTGGAGGCTCACTTGGCCCAGACAGAAAAAGATTTGACCAATGCCATTGCTGACTTCATGGACTGCAGCATTGTGATTCCTCCCACTGAGATCCAAGAAATATCTATGCTGGAACCAGTCATTGATTTTCAGAAGAAGATGCTACGTGACAGACTCCGTCCCAGCGACACCCGCCTCGCCTTTGGAGACAGGGTCAAATGTCAGTAAACATGCAGTAGATGTAGTGTGTGAAAACCTACACTGACTCTTTAATTAAATGCATTCATAAGCTGCATGAAAGCAGTAAAAACACAGTAAATCAATGTTAACATCAGTTGAATTTTTTGGATTTTTCAGTTGATGAATTTGCAGAAGAGACAAAGGAAGACCCTCTCGCTCGTACTGGCTATCCATTCGGTGGTATGGTGAAGGACATAAAACGCCGTTACCGTCACTACCTCAGTGACTACACCGATGCTCTGAACCCTCAGGTCCTCTCTGCTGTTATCTTTATCTACTTCGCTGCCCTGTCTCCAGCCATCACTTTTGGTGGATTGCTAGGTAAGCAAGAGACAGAAACGTGTATGATTCCTCCAGCTCAGTTCATTTACTGGAGTTCATTGACCACTAACATTATGAATAATTCTCTTTGTTGTCTGACCATAGCTGAAAAAACACAAAGAATGATGGGTGTATCAGAGCTTATGATCTCCACCAGTATCCAGGGCATCCTCTTCTGTCTTATTGCCGCTCAGCCTGTCCTCATCATTGGCTTCTCTGGACCCCTGCTAGTGTTTGAGGAAGCTTTTTTCTTAGTATGTGCAAGTTATCAGATCTTAATATTCTTGAAAGAAACCTTTAGAAAGTTAGAAAGTTTTAACTTCATCCATTTTACTTTCTCCATTTTATACTAGTTCTGCAAGTCCCAGAACGTTGAGTACATTGTGGGTCGTACCTGGGTGGGGATGTGGCTCATACTGATCGTGGTCATTGTCGTGGCTGTGGAAGGCAGTTTCCTGGTCCGATACATCTCTCGCTTCACCCAAGAAATCTTCTCCATCCTCATTTCTCTCATCTTCATCTATGAGACCTTCAACAAGCTTTTTATGGTTTCATCACCTTATTCTTTCATTCTTTTCATTTCCCTGCCATGGCTGTTTAGTATGTTGTGTTTTATTCATGACACCTCGTTTCTCAACTCATCTTGCTTAGATCTTCAAAGCCCACCCTCTGATCCTGAACTACGAACATCTAAATGACTCACACGACAACCCCTTTCACGTTGCCATTGAGGAACACACCAAGAAACATGTAGATTTGAATATAACCCATGAGATCGAGATTTACAGACCTTTCCCAAACACTGCTCTGCTGTCTATGTGCCTTATGTTTGGGTGCTTCTTCATTGCGTATTTCCTTCGTCAGTTCAAGAATGGCCACTTTCTCCCTGGCCCAGTAAGTTGAACTTTCTACACCCAGAGATGTAATTTATGGTAGGTACCTGTGATTTACATAAGGTTTTATCCTTTATGGTCATTGTAGGTCCGCCGTTTGATTGGAGATTTCGGTGTCCCAATTGCAATTTTTTTCATGATTGCTGTTGATATCAGCATTGAAGATGCCTATACACAGGTAAGTGGTTTCTTTTCCTCCAAGTCAAATGTTTTGCTGTGGAATGTCACATTAAAAAACACCCTGTCTTCTTGTAGAAACTTGTTGTACCAAAAGGTGTTGAGGTGAGCAACCCCAAAGCCAGAGGCTGGTTCATCAGCCCATTGGGAAAGAATAACGACTTCCCCCCCTGGATGATGGGTGCCTGCTGTATACCAGCAGTTCTTGTCTTCATCCTCATCTTTCTTGAGTCCCAGATTACAACGTGAGTGAGACCATACATGACAGTATTACATTGTACGCAATGTGAAACTTAATTTAACTCAGTGAATAAAATTAATATTTGAAGATTTTGTTTTCTGTTGTCTCTGTTGATCCCAAGGCTGATTGTAAGCAAACCTGAGAGGAAGATGGTGAAAGGATCTGGTTTCCATTTGGATCTGCTAATCCTGGTCACCATGGGAGGCATTGCTTCTCTTTTCGGGGTGCCCTGGCTGAGTGCTGCCACTGTGCGATCTGTCACTCATGCCAATGCTCTCACTGTTATGACCAAGGGCCCAAAACCAGAGATTGAGAAGGTGGTAGAGCAGAGGATCAGTGCTTTTCTTGTGGCCGTATTGGTTGGTAGGTGCAGCTATCTACAGTGCAGATGCAGACACGACAAGGTCAAAATAACTTTATTTCCCTTTAACAATTCTTAATTTTCTATGATTTCCAGGTGTTTCAATTTACATGGAACCTATATTGAAGATGATTCCAATGACAGCCTTGTTTGGCATCTTCCTCTACATGGGTATCACTTCTCTCAGTGGAATCCAGATGTGGGACAGAATGCTTCTGCTGTTCACACCAAAGAAATACCATCCCCCTGATGCCTATGCCACCAGGGTATTTATCCTTCCTCATACAGTTTGCTAAACTTATATATGCTCATTAAAATATACCCTTATAATGCAAGATAATTCATTTTGAAATTTCAGAAAAGGTTTAATGTGTTTGCAAGTGTTCATTAACTTGCTTAACTCATTTACTGCAGACTAAAATCCTAGAAAAATATAGAAAACATAATAATAGTTTTGTGTTGGCAGTGTATGTCCAAGGTCTATTCTGGAAGCTGTAGTTGTGCCATTGTTTAAACAGTTTGCATTTTACTAAAACACATTTGTTGGGAATTTATTCGATTTTAGGATTAAGCCCTTGAGATTTATCGTCTCGCTTGAAGAGGGTTCCAGTTCTAATAAAATAGGATCATATAAATGCTTTAAAAATCTTTGTTCAAATCTTTGCAGTATAAAAATGTTACATGAAAAATTATTTGTCAGTGGATAAATATATAAATATATAAATATACAGAAATGCAAATGTTCCTACAAAGGCCTCCAGAGCTAGAAACTTTGAATCAATGTGTCAATGCTCCTTTTTCTACCTCTCTGTGATAATTTTGCATATGTTTCTGGTTATTTGACTGTCCTGATAGCTCATGGTCCTTTAAGTAAACCATTCTGTAAACTATTTAGATAATTTTCACCTCAGATTGTATAGGTGTTCTGATACTCGCTTGAACTGCATATCAGTGTTTTTTAGCCTATGAAAATGTCTTTATATATTATCCTAATGTAAGTTTTATGTAACATTTTATGCTTCTTCTTGTTCTTCTCGTTAGTTTTGGCCTCCTAGTACCTCTGCTTATGCCCTCCTCTTCTGTCTTTGGTGCAGGTGAGGACACTGCGGATGCATCTGTTTACTCTGATCCAGGTTGTATGCCTGGCTGTCCTGTGGGTGGTGAAGATGAGTCCTTTCTCTCTGGCACTGCCTTTTGTTATCATTCTCACCGTCCCTCTGCGCATGTTCATGACTGGCAGGCTCTTCACTGAGAAGGAAATGAAATGTGTAAGTACCTATGTATCAGTTTCATTCATTTCTTGTTGTGTTTTTTTATTATGTGAGTATTTCTTTGTTGTAACTATATGTGTTTGTGTTGCAGCTGGATGCAGATGACGCCAAAGTGTCACTTGAGGAGGAACCTGGGGAGGATGTGTACCACGAGTCCCCATTTCCGTAAACTTTACCATTTACAATACCAAACTTTACCACTTTACCATTGCATTAATACTAAGTATTTAATGCACAAACTTTTAGGTTAACTTAAATCTCAACTGCCAGTAATAATAGAGAAATCCAATATCAGGTGTCTTTGAAATATGCATTTCTAAAAAACTTTTTGCAGTTCAAACTGTTTTATCTGTCTTTAAAGGAAATTACCTCTCATTTCTAGAGTTTTAAAATTATTCCTGTTGCAGAAACTGTTTGTGACAGTGAACAACAACAGAGAACCAATAATATAGTCCATAGTTTTATCAAAATATTAAATATACCATTTTATTTTCCACATTTCATTGTCATGTTTTATCTTTTCATGTAAACTTACTTTGCCATTATTAGAATTGCTTACTTCTTACGTCAGGCTGTTTGTGTAACTTCAGGTTTGATTTATTTTTCATGCAGGAAAAAACATTGAATTTCTTTAAATAGAAAGTATTTTACCTTGAGATGTGAGGTAATTCCTTTCTTTTTTTTCCCCTTTTATTGCAGTACGTGATAGCTTAAAGTGACAACCAGTGATTCATTGTTGATTTATCCATGCTATTATAAAGTAATTTTAACTTAAGTTTATTATTATTTAAGCAAATTTGATTAATGGAGCTCCTACACGTTCACAGTTAACAAATTACTGTGGGACTGTTACACGTACCATTGCCCCATACAATAGCCTTTTTTATAATTCTCAAATGTTTTAAATTGTATTATTCAAGTTTGGCTCATTTCCTATAGTGTGTATGGTTTACTAAATGTGTTTACTCCTGTTCATTTAAGCTATTTAGAATATGTATAAAGGGTGAGTTTTGCCTTTATATCATTAAGGTGTGTAATTGCTTTCATGATTATAGAATGAGATGAATAGTAATGGGTACAAAGTGATAATATGTAATTCCATAGGCCCACTGCTGTTCTGATGATATAATCACGAGAAAACGTACTTGTAAATGTATCTCATTATGCCTTTGTGTGGACAATCATATTTGTTTGCTTAAAACACTGTACATGCTTTGGGTTTTCAGTTTATTGAAAATAAAAACAACATTTAAACTGCCTGTTTCTATTATTGCATAAGAAAAAAATAAAACCAACATTTTCAAATAACTAAGGATATTCTTTACATATTGACTTGTAAAACAGGGCAAGGGGATGTTCTATTGGCCATGCTGCCTTCAAGGATCTCAAGTAAAGTCTGCCTTCTTAGTGTTTTTATTTGGAAAGCGCCATAATCCTGGCCTATAAAATGTTTTTAAAATTAGGCAGCGCGGATCTTTTGCTGGTTTAAGTGACCACAGAGAAATCTGTCAGTTTTCAAGAATAAAAATTGAATCAATAACAATTACAATAAAATGCATCATGGGTACCCAAAGTGTTTAAAAGCAGATAAATATATTTTAAAAAATACAATTATAAATCAAATATTGCTATTAACCCAATAAAATTAAACATGTCCATTACATTTTGAACTAATAAATTGAAAGCATGCATCTGTCAATCAAGGGAAACAAGTTACAAATATGATGGATTGTTGCTCAAAACTGAATGAGGAGCCAGAAACAGAACCACAACCATGATTCAATTATTATATATTATTTTCAGAGTTGGATATATAATCATTACAAAATATTTTACTGGTTAAAAAAAAAAATAAAAAAATGCTAAATTGTACTTGCGCCTGTTTAATGATGGCGATAATTCCGACAACAAGGGAAGGCAGCACAGTTTAACAAGGCCGAAAGCCTGCGAGTCATTTGTTTTCCCTGAGTCGGACTGACTGGATTGGACGGCCCGGGGTTCCACCCACAAACACACAAGGTGGAGTTGAAAAAGAAAAAACATGCTGGGCTAAAATGAAGCTGTCAAACAGCCTCTTACAATTTGCCAAAAAAGAGGTTTCGAGCAATGTGAAAATGGACGGAGCCTGCTCTGTGGACATATAACACAGTTCTCTCCAACGTGGAATTTTTAATCTCGATAAATGAACATGACGAACTTTTAAGAAAAAATACATTTGTGTGTTACTAAGTAAGTTACAAAGATTCGTTTTCATTTTTATAACCATAGTACAGCTTTGGCTTTCAGAAACCTTTCCACCTGGAAAAACAAAAACAAAAAAAACAAAACTTGTGGTTCAAACTTCTTCGGTCTCCGGGAGTAACGTGTAAAATCACCCTGGGGTGGGTTGTGAATCAGCGGTGCAACATTGGAAAATATGTGGATGCCTCGGCGTAGCGAAATGGTTGGATGGAGAAAGAGAAGCTTCTGCGCCGTGAGTGGAGGGAGACGGCAAGTGAGATGGAGGCGGGGGGGAAGGACCATCTCTGCGGGGACTGGAGCCCAGGACCGACGGCGCAGTGCTGGCTATCGTTCAACCCTCCCCTTCTTCCTCCACAACGACACCGAGGCTCACGCCGAGACACAGGTAAGCCAGCGCAACAGCGCCCGGTTTCATAACACGGCGAGAGTGTGCGATAAACAAACCAGAAAAAAAGAGACAAAAACCCCGCTAAATCCACCGCTGTTTGTTTGCTTTTGTTTTGTTACGAACCGCCACAGTCGGTGGTCTCTGTGCACGAGCGAAATAAACCGACCGTTGTGGCAGGGTACAGACGAGGTCGGCCATACCCGAATTTCTTGTCCTCTACAGCGGGAAAGAACTTGGATGTAAGACCCGGAGATAAATGCGGTATTTCCTTTTTTATACACCCGTCGACTGTTTCATGCTTGTTCTCTTAATCGAAACTCGACTAGTCGTGTGGTAACCTGGTTATTTGCGTGGGGGATTTAACGGTGGTTTCCGCGCCGAGACCTCCATGCGGCTGTTGGCGGAACAGCTAGCCGCCTCTCTCGGTTAGCCATCAGGGATCTCGGTTTAATATCTCACCGTGCTGAGACTCTCCCTCTCTCTCCCCCTCTCTCTCTCACTGACTAGCCCAGATCCAGCGACGACCGAGCACGGAGAACCCGCCTTCTTGCCCTCGCTACGGCGCTTTTGGATCGAGGAAGGGAGTCTGCAACGCCCTGGCTTGAATTCGAAGCTGCCGTTTTCTCTGTTTGCAGTGCGCCATTGGACCTTGTCACGGTAGGTTTTCCTTGTAGAGCTGAGCTGAAAGCATGGCGGACCCGGAGCTGTTAATCGCGCCAGTGAAGCCGCTCAGCCTCGGATGTGAACGTATTTCCGCGGAGCTTTAGCTAACTGTGCGGCCGCTCGCCGTTAAAATAGCAGAAAAACGAACGGGTTAGTTGAAGCGAGCTCGAGGCTGGAAGCCCTTACACATTTTCCGTTTTCTTGCGCCTCCGCAGATATTTCCGAGCCACCACCGTGAAGTGTAACTCGGTCTGTTTCTCACGATTTGCTAAAAAAAACATATTTCTCGAGAACTCGGTTAAACCTGCGATAAATGCACCTGCGTTTAACACATTTTAAAATATCTGAAATTATAATGGATATAGGTTATAATGTCTATAGTAAACAGGATTGCTATTAAATGCAAAAAAAAAAATGCTGTCAGCTTTTTATTCAACTGTTAAATTTTTAAGTTATGTCGACAAATATAGAAACAACATCCACTTTAAGCCTCGTTTGTCGTGTCAAATTGCCCTTGGTCGAGTAATGTATCAAGCTACTAATTTTGATCTTTCATATGCTTCTAATCTAAAACTTCTAATCACATTTATGATGTATTCTATATTCTAACGGTGCACTTATGCGTTATGGGAGCTCTTTAGCTACATAAATGCTGATGTCGCCAGTTTGGATGCAGCTAGGTTTCGCTGTGGACGCCAGTGAGCTGGGGCCATCAAGGACACGATGAACAACGAGCATCCGCCATCATTGGAGCTCAGCTCGGATACGCCTCGCTGAAGAATGCACTAGCTTTTGCCGTCAGACTTTTAACATTAAACGCAGAAACCCGGAATAAAACGGCATTTTAATACTGTTTGGCGTATTTTTTAACTGTAAACCCATGTGGCTTTGGTTTTCTCGCTCCAGTCTGAGCAAAACTTCGAAGATACGATTATACGTTTGCAATGGCGGAGCTAGATCCGCGTCCGACGGTGATGAGGCACCTCCACCGAGTGGCGCATTTGGCTGCAGTGCTTCCAAGCCACCATTCCCCCTCGTCGGAGTCCGAAAGCAGATCCCCCGTCTTTGGTCAGCTGGTTGCCTACAGCTGCCTGTCCGTCCACGTCCATTCGCTTCCTCCTTCCGTGGATCCTCCCCAACCTCCGCTCCGACAGAAAATCCTCCATTACCGAGCAAGACCGGGCGAGAAAATGGTTGCTCCTGTGCGTCCACGATACTTTAGTTGTGAAATAAGGACCGTGTTAACAAGGCAGATTCCGCCTGGCAAAATTAGCTCGACGGAGACGCCTGTTGTCGTAGCTAACGCTAGATGTGCTAGTTGAAGCCCTCCGCAGTGTTATTTGAGATTTGAAGCCGTCACAAGCAATAGCCTATGTCTCACCATGTAGCGTAAACGTTTAAGGGGCGGTGTAATGAACATAAACCATTATGTCGAGGCACATTTAAATTCCACCACTTGAAAATATCACTGTTTACTTTTGTATCTCACAAATAACGTGTTTTTTTGTAAAAGATATATGAATATACGAAGAATATACAAAAAAAAAATAACGTAATAATAAAATGCTGGTATTTAAAAGTACAGTTTATTTTTTCAGCTTGTAATCTCAAACATGAACCTGATATGGATTTGTCTCTCTGTTAAACATCATTCTGATGAAAGACTTCATGTATCATAGTTTGATTTTTATTACTTTTGTAGATACAAGACGGCACAATCACAAATGAATGGAGAAATGGAGGCAGCCACCCAAGAGCAAGGTGGGGCCCGGTATTTTTCCCTTTTATGATGAAATGCGTTATTCACCTTTTTATTTTCAAATGTTGGTATAATTATCTGATTGTATGTTAAAAACAAACAAACACTTTTTTTTTTAGCCCTGTAATGCTTTTTAGAGATCTCCCTATAGCATTGTCTCTTGAGCTAAGTGCTTCAATAGGTGGAGATAATTGACCAAAGATGAAGCAGTTCTTTTAAACGTAGATAAGTGCACATTTAGCAAGTATTTTGGTAATTGATTAAGTACGCAGATTAGTTTTTGAGGTTTTTACTTTAAAAGCCTTTTATTTCTAATGTGATCAAAATGTAACATTGTGTGGTTTTGTTCTTTTATTTAAAGAACACATGCTATGCAAACAGCTACTTTAGGAAAACACGAAGGGCATGTTTCACTGTTTTATTAGATCAAATTATGAGTACAATGATCAAAGAGCTATTTAGATGTCAGTTGCAAACTTGAACACTAATTGTACATGTTAATGTTTACTGAGCATACAGTAGTAAGTATTCATAGGTTAATTAATTTTAATCGTTGTGTCATTTCTGTTGTCTCTGCAATATGACAGTTTGGGCACAGGATGACCTCCTAAAACTGCTGGAGGGCATGAAAGTGGCCCTGCCTCAGAAAGACCTGACTAAATATAAAACATCAGAATCCCACCTTGACTGGCAGAAGGTGGCCTTCAACACCTACACAGCAGAGATGTGTAAGCAGAAGTGGCAGGAAGTCTCTAAAGAGGTGAGCCGCCTTATGTAATGTTGCTGTTGGCTGTGTAAGTCAAATCCATTGTCTGTGGAAATCCAAACTTACTGCATTGAGTTTTTGTTGTTGTTTTTTTTTAGATTCGTAAATTCAGGACCCTAACAGAATTAATAATTGATGCTCAGGACTATATCAAGAATCCTTACAAGGGCAAGAAAATAAAGGTGACTTAAAGTAGAGATTTCCATCCACTTTTAAAATAGCAAATTGTAGTTTATGAATAAAACTACATAATGTTGTCACTCCCTTGTTTTTCCCCATGAAATACAGAAACATCCAGATTTCCCCAAGAAGCCTTTGACACCATACTTTCGTTTCTTCATGGAAAAGAGGGCAAAATATGCAAAGTTGCACCCTGAGATGAGTAACTTAGATTTAACTAAAATCCTCTCTAAGAAGTACAGAGAGCTTCCTGACAAGAAGAAGGTCAGTCCAAAATAAATGCCATGATTATAAAATTTGACCTTGATATTCTTTGGTGCCATTTCAAAAACTAACCAAAATAATTGTTTTCTTTTCTACAGAAAAAATATGTTGACGACTTCTTAAGAGACAAAGAGTCATTTGTGCATAGCATGATGAAGTTCAGGTGAAATCACTCGTAGTATTTATTAATATCAGGCCTACACTTGCGGCATATTTAAGGATGATGATTTTTGCCTCAGTTCTGATTTATGCTGTGTAATTGTAGGGAAGAACATCCAGATCTCGTCGAGAGTATGACCAAGAAAGGTTCAAATGTACCAGAGAAACCCAAGACACCCCAACAGCTGTGGTACAACCATGAAAAGAAAGCCTTCCTCAAGACACGCCCAGATGTAAGTTTAGACAAGAAGATTACAACTGTACAGAAGGCACAATTTTATGATGGAACAAATTTATAAATAAATATATATATTTTTGGCCTGATACCAGGCGACCACCAAAGACATTAAAGAAGGTCTTGGCAAACAGTGGACACAGCTCCCTGACAAAAAGAGACTCAAATGGATCACCAAGTCTCTGGAGCAGAAGAAGCAGTATGAGGTGCGACTGTACTTATTTCTGAAATTTTAAAGAGGAATGACAAAACAGATTTTGTCAGTGTGCATGTGTGTAACTGTATATGTGTTTGCAATATTTTAGGAGACAATGAGGGAGTACATCCAGCAGCACCCAGAATTAAACATGACTCAAGACGATATCGTGAAGTCCACCTTGACAAAGGCTGAGAGGCACCTGAAGGACAAATCTGATGGCCGACCTGACAAACCTCCTCCGTGAGTCACAGCTACACTAACACTGCTGACATGATCCCTGCAACTGTCCTAGGACAGAGTTGGTTAACTATTACAATATGTGTATATGCTTTTAGAAATGGTTACTCAATGTTCTGTGCCGAGTTGATGTCGAGCATGAAGGATGTACCAAGCACAGAGCGCATGGTGATGTGTAGCCAGCGGTGGAAGCTTCTGAAACAGATTGAGAAGGATGCCTACCAGAAACGCTGTGAACAAGTGAGTTCAGAGTAATCAAGTGTGTTTGTACAAACAAAAAGTATTTAATTTTAACTAAATGTTTTTTGTTGTTTTTTCAGAGGAAGAAGGAGTACGAAATAGAGATGAACAGATTTCTCAGTGTAAGGTTTTTTTTTTTTTTGCTCATTGTTTTTAAAGTCACAGCATTCAGTTTTGGTGTGGCAGACATTTTTCTCAAAGAATTTCTTATGTATATTTTCTCTGCTGTGTGCTCATCTGTAGAGTTTGTCAGAGGAGGAGCAGCAGCGGGTTTTGGGTGAAGAGAAAGTAGGCTTTAGGAAGGGTACCGGAGCCAGCAGTCCCGCCTCCAAAAAGAAGAACTCTAAAACAAAGGTAAGGAAGTATACAAGTATAAGTATACAGCTTCATCTCCCAAGGTTGCAGGAGTGGATATCATTTGGCTGTTTTATGTTTAATATTACACTTATTCTCTACACATTTGTTTCTTCTTCTTATTTCAAACTTTTAAACTGTAGGCTAATCCAGAGAAACCCAAAAGGCCCATCTCAGCTATGTTCATCTTCTCTGAGGAAAAACGTCCCAAACTGCAGCAGGAGCGACCAGATCTTTCTGATAGTGAACTGACAAGACTTCTTGCACGCATGTGGAATGAGTTGCCTGATAAGAAGAAGGTAACCACTGAATGGAATGTCATTTTACACTCCAGAAATGTCAGGGGGGTCGCAGCAGCATAAATGTATTTATATGTTCAATTTGTAATTTGATTAAAAAAAACAAATTCTATTTATGCGGTTGTCTTGGTCATGTAGGAGAAGTATAAACGCCTAGAAACAGTCCTGAAGGCAGAGTCAGAGAAGAAGGAGAAGGATCGTAGTCGTCTGCCCGACCCGCCCAAAACTGCACAGGACATCTGGCAACAGAGTGTCATAGGAGACTACCTGGCCAGATTCAAGGTATGTTTCCTTAAGTAAAATTGGTAGTTTTGTATTCTCCAATTTACAATATAAACACACTTTCAGTAATTATATTGAAAATTGTAGAACAAACAACAGTCAGATTGGTACTACTGGTGAACTACAGTTGTATCAATGGTATCTAAAAATTGTGGCAAAAATACATAACAAATGGCCAAATCACCACAGGCACCTTTAATGTGAGCTCCTTGTTTTGCAGAATGACCGGCCAAAGGCGCAGAAAGCGATGGAAGCAACCTGGAGCACAATGGAGAAAAAAGAAAAGATTATGTGGATCAAAAAGGCAGCTGAGGACCAGAAAAGATATGAGGCAAGAGACAATTGATTGTGTCCAGTGAACCTTCATAGTGTGTAAATGCATTTCCATTGAGAGCTAACCATTAACTAATCTGTCCTTAACAGAGAGAGCTGTGTGAGATGCGCTCACCTGCTGCTACCATTGCCTCAGGGAAGAAGATGAAGTTTGAGGGTGAACCCAAGAAACCACCATCGTAAGTTGGTCAAATAATTTCCACCTGTGCTGCCTATAGCATAAAGCTGCTGAAGGCCTGACATTAAGATTTTTTTTTTTTATACCATCTGTAATTCCAGAAACGGATATCAAAAGTTCTCTCAGGAGATGCTGTCCAATGGAGAGCTGAATCACCTGCCAATGAAAGAACGGATGACTGAGATCGGCAGCCGCTGGCAGAGGTTACCACTGAAGGATAAGGATCGTTACAAGAAGATTGCTGAGGAGAAGCAACGGCAGTACAAAGTCCAGCTGGAGCAGTGGCTTGCTGTAAGTACTTATGGTTTTAAAGTCTGACTAAGAAGAATTAGCCACTGCGTATTTCATATCTAACATACATTTTCATCTTTCCACAGAGCTTGACGTCACAAGAGAGAAACACATACAAAGAATACAATTCACAAGTAAGTGATTTTCTGACATGATGAACATTTTAGAATCACATGTGGGAATGGGAAATGCACTGTTAATTGTTGTACCTTTTTGAGTCACATATATATATATATATATATATATATTAATGTTTATATCTCTTTGTGTTTCAGAAAAGGAGAACAACAGCAAAACCAGGTGGCCCAAAGGCAAAGGCCAAGAAATCTGTGAGTCTCACTCTTCACCTTAGGCTCTCTAAATCAGCGGTGTGTGAATCTGAAGTGGCTGACCATTTCTGATAAATGTCTCCACCCACAGGACACGGAGGAGGAGGATGAAGACGAGGAGGATGAAGATGACGACGAGCAGGAGAAAGCTTCCTCTGATGCAGACTCATCCAGCGAGGAGGATGATGAAGATGATGAGGAGGAGGATGTTAGTGTCCTTTATTCTTGGCTGCATACATATACAAAGACTGAATATATTTATTGGCTTTAATAATAATTTTGGTTTGTTTTTGTTTTTTTTAAAGAAGGAGGATGAGGAGGAGGATGATGACGAGGATGATGACGATGAGGCAGAAGACAAGGAGAACAAATCTGAAGAAAGCAGCAGTGAGTCAAATTCAGCGTCGGACTCTGATTCCGACTGAGACCGGCCAACGTTATCCTGAGACGAACTGAACAGCGCTGAGCTGAGCCAAGAGTCCAGGGAGCTCTGCCACTGTGCCAACCCTGCTCTCCTTCCACCACCAGAGGGAGCCCCTGCATTGCCTCATTCATTTCACACTCACCCACTTTATGTTGCTGCGTTGGTAATAAGTACTGATGGAGGGACCCCACTCTTATGTCCAAAATCTGTTTCCTTCCCTCACAGCATGGGCCGTTGACATTAAGCCAAAAAGCCTACCGGATTAGTGATGAACATTTCTGCTGCTGGTTTCAGATTCGAGTTTTAATGTGGAGGGTATTGAATAACCACCCAGTGTTTATTTTATTCTTCTGGTAATTAGTTGAAAAAAGGTGGTGTGAGTTGTGAACAGGCTTCACAGAGCCAAAGAACATAGTATGGTGGATCACTTTACTAAGTGGGGGTGTGCAGGGTACTGAAAATTTGCACTCTTCAGAATGTTTCTTTTATTATTTTTTTCTCAGAAAGTTGTCACGTTTTTCTCTATTCTCAGTTTATGATGTAGATTTTATCATTTGGTTCTAAAAGAGGTGGTATTTTTTTCAGGAAAAAATAATCAAGCCATTATGAATGTGTATTTTTGTTGCTGGAAATTTTCAGAACTTGTTATGTACCCATATTCTCATTAGGTACAGAAACAAAACAATAATACTTTATTATGCTGACAGGTGCAGCCAGTTAGTCCCATGCCACTCTATTCCATTGTTTAAAAACTATTCTGTAAAATTAATTACATTTACCAAAAACTGTAATCTGTTAATTCCGGAAGTCACCAAGAGTTTTGAGTTGGAGATCAATGTCTGTTTTACTGCTGAGCCCATAATTTGTTCACCCCATTGACATTTCATGTTTTATTGTTTACAACAAGTAAAGTAAGTGCAGCAGATATTTAAACAGAGAACTAAAATTGACATTTGTCCCCAACTCAAAAATCTTGATGGCATCAAAAATGAATGGCTATCCAGAGACTTTCCAAACTATCTGTCTGCATTGGTCTGTTCAATCAAGTACTTTTGTTTGATCCCTGTGCCTAATTTAGATCCATTTGTAAAGATTTGTTTTCACTATAACACACACCGTTTAATAAATGTCAGACAAGGCAGTTCGTTCACTTCTGTGTTTTAAAACAAAAGGTCAAAGGGAGGTGAAACACTTTTTATCTGAAGTGCTGGATCCATTGTCATATGTCTCATTGAAGGTGTCACTTAAAATTTACTGATATGTAGAACATTCACCCACAAGTCTGACACAATTCTGTTTGACTCAGTTAAACCGGAAGTTTTTTCTGCCCTTACAATGATGGTGTTTGTATTTGTTTTCTATGTTTAGAGCTTAATCTATGTTTTCAAAGGATTTGTGATGCAGTTTGTTGTTCATTCTCTTAAATGTAGTTTTACATTTCAGCTTCGGGTGTATATGAATTTTGAACAGTTTACTTCATCCGTAATCATTTATGGGTGTGTTTTTTTTTTGTTGTTTTTTTTTCTTCTTCTGAATGGTTTTGACTGTAATGTATGTGGGTTTTAGTCCTGATTCTTATCCCAAAAAAAGTTGTGCACTTAATGTAAACGTGTCCCTGTCCATCTGTCTCTGTGTGTGTGTGTGTGTGTGTGTGTGTGTGCGCGTGTTTATTTCTTTGCTTTAATATGTGCTGTTTTGTCGTTTTGTTGCTTACAGTGATGACTGCAGCGTGTTTGTCTATGCCTGTGTGGGGACATCATACCAACACCATGAATGTAGATATTTTTAATTCCTTTTTTCCCTCCAAAGGTCTTTTTTCTGCTTGGCACTGTTGTGTCACTTGTTACCTGAAAACGGACTAATGACAAGACTTCCATGACTGTCATTTTGGGCCTACAGACAGATGACTACATGGCAACTATTAATAATCTTCTAGTAATGGAATGGTTTGGGCCATTATGAATCCTGTTGCAGACTGAAGCAAAACCAGCATGGACTTAATAAATTACTGGAAGAGGCAGAAGGAGCGCAACTGCTGATACTGGTTGATCAAAGTTTCTAAAATGTATGGGGGAACCAAGTTGCCACTGGATTTGAAGTTAAAAAAAAAAAGAGACTTGTAATTTTTTGTAAATATTGTTTTTGTATTGAGTGCTTATTGTTTTGTTAGTACTTTAATTCGGCAAACCCTCATCTGTGATTTCTGAGGCCAGTGAGCCTTTCGCTCACGGGGAGAATTTCTGGTTAAATTTATCTGTTTTAGTTGTTTCTTCTCTCCCTTATGTTGGTTTATAGAAATATCTAAGACAGCAAAGCTTTACAAGTTTGTACTGCTGATCATTGGAAAAATTGATGTTTTCTATAGCTGAGGGTGTTCATATGTCCTTGTAGTTCAAGTATTTGGGCAAATAAAAAATTTCTTTAACAGTTTGAAACATGTTCTGCTTAAACTGTATTCAAGAAGACATACAGTGTAACATGGAGCAACACTTTTAACACAGGTTTATGGGATTGACATCTTGTGTAATGCCTATAATAATTCTATAATTCTTGACCACTTAAAATATTTGATTTTTCTCTTTTCAGATAGTTTATTTTGAAGATATTTTAGAGGCTTTAATGGATATTTCGCAGTTAGATATTATTTGAGAAGATCAGCAAGCACGATGCTTATTGTGGCGTGAAATCCCGATTCACAGCCATATGCAAGAGCAGATTGTGGATCCTTGGAAGTGTTGCGCAGTGTCTTTAAACATTATTGTGGGGCCTAAATGAGGAGAAAATCCGTGAAGCCCGTTTCATAAATGTGGTGGGAAAACTCAAATAAGAATAGTCGAAGCTATCATTAAAAAAACATGAGCACTATAAGGATATTTATAAGCTGTAATATCCTAATTGTTGGTTGTCCACATACCTTTGGCCATTTAGAAAACGGTGACCTCATTCAACAGCTCAGGCTCAACTAAGTGATTCAAGATAAATAGATTAGATCTATTGTGTCTGTCTGAAGAAGGTAGACGTCAAGAACGACACTAACACCGGAAACACGCTGTCTGTACCGTCAAAATAAAATCATAGGGTTGCCTCACACAAATCAATCAACCACTGATTTATTTATTGGCTAAATATAGATGTAGCTTGTTAGCAGAGTGAAGTGTGATGATTATGTGTGCAGGATACGTTTGGTAACATCATAAAAATGTGCTGTGTAAGCAAAACAACAGCAACACCATGTGGCAACCTACTAACAACAAACCCAACGCTCTGTGTTGTAGCTACTGCCTGGAATTAAATAAAGTATTTCTTATTGTTAATTCACCCAGTTCACGTCCACTGTGAAGACAGAACAGGCATTGGAAAAGGACAGCTGTCAATGATTAAATTATGAAAGTCAGGCTTCAATTTTAGAGTTCAGAATATCCTAGGTTTAGGTATATAGTATAATCAATGACATTAAATGAATACAATAAAATACAATATTTCAACGCCTCAGAAATTGCCATAAATTAACACAAAGACTTTTCTGACGTGTTGTGAGGAAAGGCCACTCATTAGATTCACAAAGACAGAAGAATAATAAGTTACTTCATGGAGAAAAACATGAAGTCAAATCCTTTGCACTGCAAGTATTAATTGTCCAAGCATGGAAATGCTTTGATTTTATTCTACTTTTACTTGTGACTGAATACGTGGATTCTACGGTATAGTAATGCTATTTGATTTGCTGTGTATGCGTCAGCCCAGCTCAGACTTTTATTTCGCCAGTCAAAACCGGAAGTTGATTGTTTTATTTTTGTGTGTGGTTCAGCTCTGTTGGCCTCCACAGTGCCAGCCGGGTTTCTAACGTTCATTTAACCGACAGCAGCGAAATAGACTCTTTTCCACCCCAGTTTCGTTTTAGCTTCGAAATGAAGATGGGATTAGCTTCGCGCTAACGTGTTTTATGTTGACTGACTCGGTGATGTTGCCTTCCTCAGAGAAACTGCCTGGTTCTGGTTCAGGTTCAGGCTGAGTATTTCGGTATGACAGGGTAAGAGGAAACAGATCGTGGTTATAATAGATAACTGCGTTAGCGACTGCAGGTTGCGCACCGACATCCCACTAAAGGGTTTTCCTCGACTTAAAGTAGAAACGTTAGTGGCAGGACTAGCTCGGAAATGCTAACACTAAAAAAAGTAACGTTAGTGTTAAACAGTGTCGAGTTTGCTATCAGCCGCCAGTTTATACCTAGCGTTGTTTTTCTTTTAACTCTATTCGCTAGCGAGGTTGGTGTGGAGGCATTTTCTGCTAAAAGTGGAGCTCGTCTCGCAGTGTGTCGAGTGTAAATAAGGTGACATTTGACCTTAGTTAACCACACCTGAAGCACTGAGATGTAACGTTAGCGTCATCGTTAACTAGTCGCACTATATACATTACTTTACTTAGTGTAAGTGTAATAAAATGTAGACGATCTGTTTTTCAGTGTTATGTTGATGTTGATGATGACGATGATACTGGGACCGATGTTTCATGCTATAACAATTTTAAGCAAAAAAGAGAAGCAGTCATTTGCAGACTGACCACAAATTGATCAGCTACAGTTCTAATGATCATCAGTTTGAGGCAGTTTTTGAATTCTTAGCTTCTCAATTTGGAATACACTCCAGTTTTCTCAGTTTACTAAAAAAATCCATATCTTTTACTTTTTAAAGCTTTGATGGGACAAACAATATTTTTTAGTTGCAGCCAGTCATATGTTATCTGAAACTTGACATTGGGTAATTCTTCTCTTTTCTTCTCTCGAACAGAATGACGGCAGATCTGCAACAAATATTGATAGCTATTTTAAAAGTAAGTACTTTAAATCATGTTAACTTATAAACCAGATTTTTCATAACAGATTGGATTTGACACTTCTACATCTGTTACCTGTTGTTGACCCATTGACCTTCTTGTGATTGTAATTTTGTTTTTTTTATATTATAAACCCTCAGGTCAGCATCTTATTACCTTGCTATCAAGATTTCTTATACAGATTTTCAAATGAAAATGGAGGATATGCCCCTGTCAGGCCCAGACAACACCAAGCTGGAGGTCAGTAAACTTGTATTTATGTATATATATTTATTTATTTGCAGTCCTCTGTCTTTGTCACAGACACACTATATGTGTCATTCGTTGTTTTTAATTTGCTCGACAGTTTATATCAGGTGTGAAATAACCTTACTTTACATCACTCTGTAGGCCTTGGTCCATGACATCTACTCTGAGCTTGTGGAAGATGCCTGTTTGGGCCTGTGTTTTGAGGTACATCGTGCTGTGAAACAAGGTTACTTCTTCTTGGATGAAACGGACCAAGAAAGCATGAAGGAGTTTGGTGGGTCCCATGCCTTTTCATCTGGTCTGTTGTTCTTTTTGTTTTTCTCTTTCTTTGGTGTGTTTGCTTACACTGTGTGCTGTAATTATTGTCATAGAAATTGTGGATCAGCCAGGAGTGGACATTTTTGGGCAAGTGTACAATCAGTGGAAGAACAAGGAGTGTGAGTGTCCCAACTGCAAAAGATTGATAGCAGCATCTCGTTTCGCCCCGCACTTGGAGAAATGTCTTGGCATGGGACGCAACAGTAGTCGCATCGCCAACCGCAGGTCAGTTAGTAAAGGTCATTCAGAATTGATTGATGTATTGATCCAAAATGCTTGTTAGCATCTAATGGGATTGTTTTTCTGCACGTTCATAGGCTAGCCAGCAATAATAACATGAGCAAATCAGAGAGTGATCAAGAAGACAATGATGACCTGAATGATAATGACTGGTCATATGGGGCAGAAAAAAAAGGTGATCATTTAAGATAATTTAATGCAAATATCTGCTGTTCTTTGAGAATGGTTTAGGAAAATGCCAGATTACCATAATAAACCAGCTTTTTATTTTCACAGCAAAGAAAAGAAAGTCAGACAAGGTATTTTGCATTTCTTAACTCTTATGCACATAGCGTTAAAGTATTTCAGTATGTTTCATTTAGAAGTTATTTTGTTGAGTTTATTTTAATTTAATTATTTGTTTTTTTTTCTACAGAATCAAAATTCTCCAAGAAGATCCAAATCTCTTAAACACAAAAATGGTGAGTCTGTGTTCAGGATGCTCGTTATGCTCAGTACATGTACTATAGTTTCTGTAGTCACAGGAAAACAGGATTACAGGTCCAAAAAGGTTATACAAACAAAAGGTTCATCAAAATTGAAAAAGTAGGAGAGGTTTGCAAATGCATATATGTCTAAATCAATTTTTTTTAGCCGTTTGATTTTTATTATGAATAAAGTGGACTATTATAAAACAGTTATAAAATGTTTTTTCCAGGTGAGCTTGGAAGCACCGTCACTTCGGACAACTTCAAGGTGACGAGTACCTTCTTTGTTATCGTTGCTTGTTAGACAAAGTTATTTCATCTTGTTTCGAGAACACACGACATAGTGTTAATAATAGATTTTTGTTCTGCTTTTCAGTACTTCAACACTGGCATCAGTTATGAAACATTAGCCCTTGATGAAGTCAGATCCATTTTAACAACAGTGAGCAACCTTTTATAATTACCTTATTGCACTTCTTATTCTTGGTATAAACAGTAATTTCTGCTGTTCTTAATTATACAGACATTAATTATTAAAGAAGTATTTGTTTCTGCAGCGATGTGGGGTGATCTCTGAGCACACCCAGAAGATGTGTACCAGGTAATTAAAGTCAAATCCACTGTTGCATACAAAAATATCTCTCTGGGGAAATACTTACCTGATATTGTGCAGCTAATATCTGGGGAAAATGCAGAATAAATTCTGATGACTTAGATATGTTGTCTGAAAATTAAAATCATCGCTGCATGTGGATATGAAAACATGATCAGTTTCATTGTATTTTTGAAAATGATCATGTATGTTGGGACTAATTTAAGGGGAACACAAGTGGCAACTCAGTGAATTTGACACTAAATTTGACTTTGTTTTGGACCAATTCTTGACTTCTTCTCACAAAACAAAACACTAAATTCTGAGTTTTCATTTAAATTGGGCCCGTCAGTGACCAATACCTAACTTTTCATTACCTTTAACACCTCATTGTTGCTCTGCCCCCTCTGATTGGTCGCTGACTGTGCCCACAGCAGTCCGTCCCACCACCCTCTCTGTGGCTGATGTTAAAACCGGAAGGGTGATTCACGATGTGGTGTGGCGAGCACGGACGGCTGTCAGTCAGGGATGTGTAATGCCACCTTGTGTCCCACCAGGTCTCTGCGATGTCCCCAGCACACGGACGAACAGAGGAGGACCGTCAGGGTGTTGTTTCTGGGGCAGTCCGCGTGAGTGAGCCCTGTCCCTTTCCTTAACCCTCCCTCACCCACACTCCTACTTAACAAAAGTCATATTTGAATGAGTGTTGTGATCCTCATAGTGCAGGTATTTGCTGTGTTCTCATCAGATTGTCATCAGATTGCCATTGTCAGAGACTGGAACAGAGATTGTTAGTAATACTGCAAAGGCAGTGTGGTGACTTTTCTCTAAAACCAGTGCTGTAGCAGAAGACTACTTTGTGACATTATGTCAGATATTACCACAGGTTATTTATTTATTTATTTATTTTGTGTAAAAGATATTTGACATGGGTCACCAAACTCTTTGGTGCCGTATATATTCAAACACTCCCCTACACTTCCAGCACATCAGTGGAGGTGGATTTTAATTTTTCTTTCATTGTCACAGAGGGAGGTTTATTCTTACACACAACATCAAATACATACAGACTTGTTGGCATTCACACATTATCCTTTTCTTGGCCTGTGTTACAGGTCAAACTTCTGCGTGTGGGTACATGGTTTTGGTAGAAAAGATAAGAGTCTTGCTGAAATAAGTTGAAACTGACCAATCAAATTGACATCCACTGATCTTGATTTCATATTTAGCAGATTAAAACTGCTGTTTTTGCTTTTTAGTTTAGAATAAAAATTTTCACTAGTTTAGCAAATAAAAATTGCATTAAGACCTAACCTGACGTTTTCATAGCACACACTTTTGAGGAAATGACTGCAAACCAAAGCTCATAACGAGAGTCCTACACTTCTCAGTGGGTAGTTTGGCCCATTTGTTTTGAGAAAACCGAACCATTTGTTTCAGGTTTTTCCCAGTTGTGAGTTTCAGCTCTTTGCCTTGGTGTTTGATGGTTTTCATTTCGGGACTCTTAAAAGACAACTTTAATACCCCTAATGGTTCCTTCTCATTCCTTCTTGGTTGTTTGTGACATTGACAGAGATTTTTGTTACTGGACAGTACTGTTCAAGAGACAGAAGCATTAGCATCTTGTGAAAATACACTCACTGGCCACTTTATTAGGTACACCTGTACAATCTAATTCAAATCAATACAGCAGCTCTGCCATGAATTCTACTTTTAAAATGTTAGAGTTTCTCAGTTTTTAAGTTGAAACTGTCAGAAATGCGATAGAGTTGTAGTGAAGTGCATAATGAGAAGAGGTGGTTCTAAAGTTTTGGCCACCCCAAGTAAAGATCTGAGCCTCCTCCGTGTTTCACAGTAAGGCTGGTCATTTTCTTTTCTTATGTGAACATAGAGCGGATGTAACCAAAAAACTCACCTTGTTTCATTTGTAAATTTGGCCAGAAACATTGTGGCTTTCTCCAGCTAGTTTCATGTTTGTTTCACATAGGCACTTCCTGGGTTTACTTTTATAGAGCACAGTTTCATTCAAAAAGTGACCGTGTATGGAGGGAATACATACAACCGACTTTTGTGCCACGAATGTGGAGAACAACTTGTGTCTGTTTTTAGGATAAATTGTATATTTTTTAAATGAGGAGCAAAAGTACCAACACTTCCAGGCACGCTTTCTATGTATGCACTCACATAGATATATTATGCTTAGATCTATACAACATTGTTTGTTCAGAACTGCTTTAAACGGAAGAGACAATTATTAGAGAGGAGTATGGATTCATAGAATGTTTTTAAATTCTCTTGAATTCCTCTTTTATTTGATTTACCATTTTGTGTATTTAATAACAGGAAGTAAAATGGCCAGTATAATTTAGGAGAGCTGAAAGTGCCATTTCCAAAGCCCAAAGAACCTACAAATTTACACAGTGAAAAGCAAAGCATGGTGGTAAGAGCATCATGCAACAGGAGCTTCCTTTAGTGTGTTAAAAAACCTGCTAAAACTACCAGTAAGTGGTTAAAATGAAAAGCAGTGGCCAATGAATCTTCTGTCAATTGGCGGAATAATTAATGGACTAATCATTCTAGTTCTAGAGAAGGTACTTAAATTTTCAACATCCACCATGGGTCTTACACAAAGAGGTAATTCAGTAAACTATTGTGCAGAGTAGCTGATCTGAAATGTATGCTGAGCAGGTAAGAAGTCAGAGAGTGATTTTTAAAAGCCATTAACGTAACATCTTATAAATATGTCATAAATATGCTTGTCTTAGTCACTTTGCCCAAAAACTGCAAATTCCTTTTTTATCATTTAGTTATTTTCAGCTAATGTAGATTTTACTGCGCTATTAACAGGAACAGCAGTGGAACAATAGTATTCGAAATGTTTTGACAGTTTTATTACCCTGTGATAAGTCTGAGGTGAGCTCCTGAGTTCTGCCATTCTGAAAGTGTGTGTGATTGTGTCTTTTTTTTTTTTTTTCATGTAACAGAACGTTGCTGCCTGATGCAGATGCTGTGGTGGAGAATGACAGCTTTGACATTCCTGATGGACAGACCCTTATGAGTCGCCTGCAGTGGGAAGACTCCCCTGATATCTCCCCCACTGACTCTGCTTCATCTAAAGCCAGTAAGATAATAATATCCATTATTCTTGTAGCCATTTATTGATAAAACTTAAAGATAATTGATATTTTATATTTATCTCTCAGGCACCAATCATTCAGATTTAAGGAAGCCCAAGAAAAAGAAGAGGACATCTCTTGGTTTTACCAGTGGTGCAGGAGGAGGAGGAGGAGGAGGGGGAGCAGGGGTCGTAGGCGTAGTAGGAAGTCTGACTGGAAGCAGCAGCTCTCAGAGTAATATTAGTTTATCGACCAAAAAAAAAAGGCCCAAAGTCTCAGCACCTTCTATTTCCAGTAGTATCTATGACAACTTAAACTAACAAATTATGTTGTTTGTCAGAGCAGCTTTTGTCTCTTCTTAAACCGGTTCCATCTTTCATAGTTTAACCCCACCATGTTCAGGCCTGAACATGGTGGGGTTAAACTTAACTAACTTGTTCTTTTGTTCTAATGAATAACACATCTACAGTATAATGAAGATTTGCCCTTCAGTCAGGTCAGTCAACACAAACAGCCTTTCTCGCCCTAAGAAATTGGTCAGTAAACACAAACAGCCTTTCTCGCCCTAAGAAATTTTATTAGCAGTAATTCAAATGTACCCTGATGGACAGTATTGCCAGTTCTTCCTTAGAAAAGAGGTTGTTGTCCTTAGTGTTTTGTGGGTTTTTTTTACACCCACACTAAACAGGGAAACTGATTTGTTTATGACCTTTGTGCAGCATTAAAATACTTTGTAATCAGAACTCAAGGGGCCTACCCCTAGTCATAACAGCCAGGGACAAGTGAGTACATATACATTTGAACACATAATGTATATGGTAGAAAAATCTGTATTCTGCTTTTATTGCTGTGACAAATCTAGACATTTGCTGTGAAGAAAAGATTTCTTATGAGCCTGATTTTCCGGCTGTTCTAGTTGGAAAAAATGTCCTTAAACATCTCTGTGTACCCAAAATTCATGTTTAAAGTTTAAGATAGCTTGTTGCTCACAGGCATCTAAAAGGCATTTTGTAGTCCTCCAACATTTTTCTTAATAGCGTGAAAAAGTCAGAAGATAAAATATGGTATTCTAAAACCTTTCTTTACCCGGCCTGTGTCTGGTGACCTTGTGACCTGTCCCTTTTTTAACACTGTTTTCATTTAAACTCAGTAGGGAGGAAATGTGGACTTCAACTGTTTTCAGTTAAATACTTGACATACTGGAGTACTCATCAGTGGCTTTTTAATTGTATTGCACTGTATTGCACAGGTGTGTGTGTGTGTGTGTGTGTGAGCGCCTCTGTATGCAAACTTAATTTCAGTGAGTGTCACTTTTCCATGTGCTTTGAGTGTATGATTAAAGGATGTGTACAAAATCATTTATATTTTCACAAAACTATGCATCGTACAATATGACACATTTGTGAAAGTATGTGCCATTTTAAGTATTTAACTCTGTTTACATCAATAGTATATTTAAGTTTTTATTTGTCACTGCCTATGATATGATACTGTATGTACTGTATATTATTTCAGTCGTAATGCAGATTTTGATATTTGGTGGGCCAGTAGGCTTTTAGGGCACATGTACAGTCCAGGTATGTATGACATGAAACTGGAGTTGAATTATGAATCTAACATACTTTTTACAAACCTGTCCTGTGTGTTTTCACCCAGTACCAGTGCTGCAGATCTGCTTGTCATTCAAGATTATGAGTGGTAAACCTTGTAAGCCTGTAACAACACTGTCATATGTAAAGGTTGTAAGATATATCACATGCTTTATAGCCCCAGTATTGTACTTGCAATTTCCCAATTGATTTTTGTTTTTTCCTGTAAATTGGCTTTAATATCTGAAGACTTTACAGTCTCAGTTACTGTTGTTGTTGTTGTTGTTGTAGTGGTGGTGCATAGTAAAGTATAGGAAAATTGTTTGTGGTACATAGGAACAGAAATCATGGAGAGTTGAAGGGCCTCAATTTCAAGTTCGTGTGTGCGTCCTTTTCCCCGCCCCAGATTATATTATTATCTTCTTGAAAGATTTATAGCAAAGAAACAAAAAATGCATGGCTTAAAACAAGTACCCCTCTGTTTTACCATTTCCTATATACAATTGTGATATTCATGATGGACACTTTTTGTTTTTATTACAAAAAAGTTCAATATAAATGCAGCCAAACTGTTTTTTAATTCCACTAATACTTTATGTTAACTTATCCAACGATCAACAGTTTTCAGTTTCTCCAACAATACAGCGGATGTGTTCTGCATTGATTTGGAACACGTCTTTTACGCCGGATGCCCTTTCTGCTGCAACCCTCCCATTTTAAACCAAGATGGCCCTTGGTGGCTCGGTGGGGCCACACCTGGTGGGGTGGGATTCGATCCTACGACTTTCTGCATCCCAGCCCGTTGCTCTATCCATTAAGCAGCAAGGCCCCTTTTATTTTCTTATCTTAATATGGCCCCTAAATAGATTTTTTTTTTTTCTAAGGATGTTTTACAATTACTTTCAAATGCAATAGTAAACCACAAATCTTTGATGGGTGAAATTGTTATAATTCCCCTTTATTCACCTATAGCATTGTCACAGAAAACAAATTTATATACACGTATACTTAATAATATACCTTTTTATACAGTTTACCAGTAGCAACAGATGAGATACAGCAGGTGTTCTCTTTCCCAAGAGAAAGAAAATATTAATATTCAGCTGGGGAATTTAAAATAAAATGTTAGATTCAATCCCCACTCCACTCATACTGTATATGTACGGCCTTAAGTAAAGCACATTCAATTTTATTTTTCAAATATAGATATGACAATCGAATGATTTATCTGTACCCTTTTAAATCCTTTTCACTGAATTCTTGTGATGTGCACTTATTATACACTCGCTGGCTTTTTCATTAGGTACCACTGTAAAACCTAGTGCAGCAGCTCTGCTATAGATTTCTAAAGTTTTAAGGTTAAAGCTGTCAGAAAGGCAATTCATTCTATGTGTTTGTTACTGAGGTCATTGTGGTGGATTCACACTGGAACCCCCACCCCATGAAGTCACTAATTAACACATTATGAATTATGACCTGACAGTTTCAACAAAGAAACCTTGTAAGTAGAATTTATGGCAGAGCTGTTGTATTCTATTACATTGGATTCTACAAGTGTACCCAATAAATTGGCCAGTGAGTGTAAACATTTGTAGACAATTTGATTTTTTTTAAACCACTTTCTGTGAATGAAGCTACTGTAACTGCTGGTGTTCTCTTGTGGCTTTTTGTGCACCTTTGCAAGGGCAGTGACCAACACTGTTATTTTGCAAATTAGTTATCTGTGATACATAGGTTATTTTTCGTCACTGCCATGCACACTGATGTTTGTATATAAATAAAGACAAACTGTACCTGCAGACCCAGTTCTTTAGACCACCAACAGATGCTGAAATTGTTTTAAAAAAATGCTTTTATTTGAGACATCACCAGAGCCAGAGCAGCCCAGCATATTCAGGAGGGTTGAGTGCCTCCCTCTCACCTTTAAGGGCCAGATACAGGTTCATCTGTCATTTTATTTACAGAAAATACACAGTATATTTACATCTGCCCAAAAAGTTATATTTCTATGTTTAGCCATTATTAGAATTAGCCTATTTCTACGCAGTAATGTTTTTTTGAGAAACCAACATTTCAGGCTTAGCAATAAGATCCTAGACACTTTATACTTGCACATACAAAGCATAAGTCATTCAAACAACGCAAAATGTTGATAAAAGAATTGAGTGGCTCCAACAGTTTTAGATTCTTGAGTTTATCAGTAAAAATATATTTTATAACACAGAATCACTGGCCTTAAAAAACAACAGGCGCACAGGAAAGCATCTACAACAGCTTTAAAAAAAAAAAAAAAAAAAAAAATGCAGACATGGTAAAGCCAGAGTGTTAAAACAAGGTGCAGGTGGTTTAGTCTACAGTTTAAGCAGAACTTCACTCACTGCGGATTATTTGTCCAATATATGATACACAATCACTCATTTCTCTTATTCATACTCACTGCAGGAATCCAATAGGATGGGGCATCTGCACCAAAACTTGTTTAGATTAGTCTCTTTAGTTGCTCACCCACTGCTGCAATTGTTTTTATGTACGTCACAACATTCAACTATTAGCATGTGCCTCCCCCATTGCCCCTGCCCCCAACCCCCCTCTCTTTCAGCGGGTGTGCATCCCAAATACCAAAAAGCTGAAGAACACAGTGACTCCCACTAGGGAGATGGTCGCAGGGGCGGTGAAAAACTGCCTATAGTTGATGCGGAAGTACCACACAACAGCCAGTATCACCACGAACACAGGCACTACTAGGCTGCTGGTGCTAATGGCAACACCTGCAGCCCTGAATCCTCCAGAGACCCCAGATCCAACTACTGCTCCAGCCCCAGATTGGGCCCCTTCTTCTGGACTGCTCTCATTCAGAACCTGGGAGACGTGGCAGTGGATCACGCTATTGTGTGTGATATTCAGGGATAACATAGTCGTCTTGGGATCCTGCAGCAGCTGGCCTTGGTAAATAAGTTTTATTTGATTCTCACGACCTGAGAAGTATTTGCTGGCGAAAAGACAAGAAGAACAACATTCAAAAAACTTTTCAACCTAAATAGCAGTATCAACCTAACTATATAAATAGGCAAAGAAGAATTTTCTTCATAATGTCAAACTACTGTTTAAACAAGCTATGCTTGAAGTGTACGTACATAATCGGGGTTGTGTTACTGACCTTTTCAGCACTCCCACTGTATCATGTGGTTCAACAACAGCTACCTCCTCTGTGTCGTTTAAAAACTTCAGGCGGACCGTAATGGAAGTAGTAGTGGAAGGGTGAGGGTAGATGGTGCTAGTCAAAACTGGAATATGTTCTATAACCCTTTTATCTTCCTCCTCCAGCTCTTCCTCATCATCAATATCATCATCTTCTTCATCAAAGCTTGGCAGTCTTCCAGCCTGTGGTTGTTTGCTTTGTATATCCAGCAGTAGGTCTGTCCTAACCTCCTCAGCTACCTCACTCTCACCTCTTTCAGTCCCAGGCTCGCCACCATCTGGCTTGTTCTCCTGTGATGGTGGAGGAGTCTGCTGTTCAGGGGCATCGGCGCTGGCAGACCCTCTGCTGTAGCTGTTGTGGCCTCCCAGTCCTATCAGAGAGGCATGAGCACCCACAGTGAGGATGGTGCCCAGTATGTGGTCTCCCCGATCGGCCACATGAGTGGAAAGCCAGGCCAAAACGAGGGCCAGGACCAGGAGCAACACTCCACCCGCTGCTGTCACCTCCTCCTCCATCCCATCCAACATGGTCAGTGCACACACTGCCATTTCAGTCCTTCAAACCTGGAAAAGACAAATACAATGTACAAATCCAGTGAGGCTTGATCATAGCCTGACAACATGGCAAAATTAGGGTAAAGAGCACCACAATAGAACGAAAAAGCTAAAGCTTTATTACTGAATGGCCTAAATCCTTTTCAAATCAATGAAACGAGAAAGCTGCAGGACTGTTCTATAGAAAAAGTGGACACACAGGATTTACTGGGTTTCCTCAAACATACATTCCTATCCAAACAGTTTCCCCTATTAATTTTAGGTTAACAACAAATGATTTGTTTCCTTGTGAATCTATGGATTATCAGAAAAATATAAAATGGGCCACAGTTGCCGAAAGTCCAATGTGACAACTTAAAAATGCATGTTTTGTCCAACCAACTCTCTAAAACCAAACATTTATTGTACCAACAAAAATTACTACAAAAAAGTACCAAATCTTAGTTATTTTTCAGTTATTAATCTATAAAATTATAGATTAAGATAAAGTCCTCTATATCATAAGACATTTAGTCACAAGACATTCATTATACAAGCGTCGTTTTATTCATATTTGCTTCTTGTCAGATAGAACAGTTATAGTTTTTTTTTTTTTTAATTGCAATAGGTTTGCAGGCATATACTACTCATCCTCTAACCATAAAGAAAAAACATCAAGGTTGTTTAAGATGATAGTTACTTTGTCAGAGGGATCAGAAGCAGCTTTTAGGGCTGGTCAACAGCTGTTTCCAATACCTGTAAAGCCAAATTAAGTTCCTCCATTCTTACAGCCTAGAGTCTTTTCACGACTGTTATCATACTCGACCTTAAACCTTTCATGCAAAACATGCCGTTATAAACGCCTGCTGTGCCGACAAGTTGTCATATTGTACTTTATCCTGCTGTTTCTAACGGAGATCTAGCATGCTAAGCTACTTTGTAGCTAGCCTAGCTCGGTACCTGAAAATCGACCTTCGCCGGTTTTTACAACTCTAACCGCTCGCTTTATTTTATTACAGCAGTTTTCAAACTAAGCACATAGATTTGTAAGAACGTGGAAAGACAGTAACTATACAAAAAGAAATCCGATCTTACCTGCGATGTATAAAATCAAAGCATGTTTGACGACAGGACGAGAAGCTAGTTATAGCAGCTGCTCCGTTAAAGCCACATAAACACTGAGCGACGGCGGCGTGACGTGATCGCCGTGCACGGGGGGCGCTTGTTTTGGAAACGGGTCACCCGCCACTTGCTTTAGACAGGTGATTGATTGGTCATTGTGTCTGGGCATTTACGAGAATGCTGATTTAAGAGTCAGTTTAGAACAGTACAAATATTCTAACTCCAAATATTAAATCCTAGAACATTATAGTCTCCCATGTAGGCTACCAGGTTATGTTGAGTTGTGTGAAAAATAGAAATATAAGTACAAAAAGGAAGCCTCGAATTTTTACTTTGGTAGAGAACGTGAGAGAATGTGCATCCAGAAAGTATTCACAGCACTTAACTTGTTCCACATGTTCTTATGTTACAGCCTTCTTTCAAAATAGATTACATTTATAATTATATTTCCCTCAAATTAATAAAACAATACCCCATAATGACAATGTGAAAAAAAGTTTGTTTGAAATCTTTGCAAATTTAAAAAAAAATATATTAAATGTACATAAGTATTCTTTCACTTAGTATCACTTTTACAGCCTCATGTCTTTTTGAGTATGATGCTACAGGTTTGACCAGCTGTTTATGGCCAGTTTCTCCCATTTTTCTTTGCAGTATCTCTCAAGCTCCATCAGGTTGGATGGGGAGCGTCAATGCACAGCCATTTTTAGATCTCTCCAGAGATTTTTAACCGGGTTCAAGTCTGGGCTCTGGCTGGGTCACTCGTGGACATTCACAGAGTTGTCCCGTAGCCACTCCTTTGTAATCTTGGCTGTGTGCTTAGAGTCATTGTCCTGTTGAAGGATTAACTGTCACCCCAGTCTGAGGTTTTCATCTGTATATTGCTGCATTCATCTTTGCCTCAATCCTGACTAGTCTCCCAGTTCCTGCCACTGAAAAACATCCCCACAGCACGATGCTGCCACCACCATGCTTTACTGTGGGGATGGTATTGCCCAGGTGGTGAGCGTTGCCTGGTTTCCTCCAGACACGACACTTGGCATTCAGGCCAAAGAGTTCAATCTTTGTTTCATCAGATCTGTACTTGATACATTTTTGTCTCTGAGGTTTACAGTCAATTCTGTGGACTTCATGGCTTGTTTTGTGCTCTGACATGCAGTGATAACTGTTGGACCGGATGTAGACAGGTGTGTGCTTTTCCAAATCATGTCTAATCAACTGAAGCTCCCAAAGGATGGATGATAAGGATGATCAGTGGAAACAGGAAGCACCAGAGCTCAATATTAAGTATCATGGGGAATGTGATGAATACTGAATAGTACATGTGATTGTTTCACATTTGTTTGGGTATTGTTTGTAGAATATAGAGCAAAATAATTAATTTAATCCATTTCGGAAAAAGGCTGTAGCAAAAAAAAAAATTTGGTAAAAGTTAAGTGCTGTGAGTACTTTTTGGATGCACTATATGTGACAGATGCAGATACGAACTAAAAGTACAAACTAGAAAAACCTTTACCAAAGAAAATGCACTGTGAATACTTCAGCCCTGAATGGATTTCAGCATTATTATTATTATTAAAATTAGGATATTATTATTAGATGAGAAGTATTCCCTTGTATGGACCGAACAACACCAAAACTACATGTCTAATATTAGGGCACACAGTGTTTTGTTGAGTGCTATATTGAAATGTATTTCTCAAAATGGTATTTTTCAAACGTGCAATGCTTTAGTTTTTTTCATGTAAATTAATGTTATATCAATTTATAAAATTAACTTGTTTAAAGTGCTGGTAAAGCAATACTACATAGGGTACTTTTTTTTTACTCTCTCTGTATAAATGTAGGAAAATCCGAATGAATAATAATCCACAAGTTGTAAAGTTTTATGTTTTGGTATTTTACTCCTGTAAGCTCACACAGAAATCAATTATGCTTCAATTCCTTAATTATACTAAATTAAAACAAATTACATTTTAAAAGGAAATAGCATAACAGAAAAAGGCAATGGTATTTCACATAAATGCACCATCCTGTTACATCATGGACTGAGTCAAACCAACTGTAACTGTAATGAAGTAAGAGAAATCTCTTTTAAACTACTTTATATATACTACCCAGTTAAAATGTATCTTTCCCTAAGGTTTAAAAAGGAAATTGACAGCAGTTGTTCGTGCTGTAATTCTTGTCCTGAGACAACTGTACATGTATTCATATGTTATTGTTGTTAAGCCCCCTGCTTTTCTGTCTTTGTACATGTTCTTGGTTCAATTAAAAAAAAAATTTAGTCACTGTAGTGTCCCATCGTTACACAGCAGCAGATAATCCCTCACAGAGCCGGGAATGTCCAACCTACTGACTACTGAGTAACACCGGGCTCTCAAGTGCTGACGTAAAGCACATCGACAGAGATGCTGAAGAGAACGAGGTTGGCCTCTGCTCCTATGCACCAAATCAAAGAAAGGCCGGTGCTCCTGAGACAGGCGGGTAGAAACAGAAAGACTCAAGCATGAGACAGTAGGGGTAAACTGAAGGGATGACTGAATATCGTAGAGCGCTTACCTCAGATGTCTCTGCAGACAGAGAGTCCATCCATTCACAATGAGGAACAGATGTATATGAGTTCAATAGCACCTCCAAAGTGGCAGGAGACAGGGCACACTGCTTCAACATCTGGAGAGGAACAAAATCAGTCATAACAGGTCCAGTGCATTTTATTCACTTAATTCATTTCTCGAGGTAAAAAGATGTTGACTTGACTTGAAGTGGAAGTGAAAGTAAAGTGTCTCTTATTAATGCAATGTCAGTTATTAGTATATTAAAATATTCAATCAATTCATTAGTAGTAATTGACTGTAATGTTTTTGTCACTTGTCACTTTGGTGTATGAAATATTGATGTGTTATATTTTAATTTCTGATAGAAGACTCCAACTATTAATTGTTCAATTGCCCCTTACTGTCCCATATTTCGACTTTTGCTATTGAGATAAAAATTGTTTTCTTTTTAATTGTACAGATCCGATTTCCAGTGTAAAAATCTACATTCTCTTCACCTTTGGTGAAACAGGCTTGGCTCCATAGTTCAGAAGTGACCGTGCTATTGCTTCCAGTTGCTGGTCTGGGTAATCTTCAGCCACCTTGGGTGCAAGCAGGAATTTTCACATAAGTGCCTGAACTAAGCATTAATTTTTCTACTTATTGTCTGTTCCTCCAATGCATAACTTTATCCCATGCTTTTTTCTTTCCTTGAACTAGCCCCTATTTCCACTACCTGTAGCAGACAGTCCATTGGTGTGTATTCTGCACAGTTGGCAACATCAGCCTTTGCTCCATGTTTCAAGAGGACATCTACAATCCTTGGGCTGCAGTTTGCACAGGCATTATGCAGTGGGGTGTGGTTCTTCCTCCCTGCAGTTCTGGGGTCTGCTCCTGCATCCAGCAGCCTTTGAATCACACGTAAATAGCGGCCAGCATCAGACGGCCTGTCAGCTGCAGAGCATGCAGTGTTTAGAGGGGTCTCTCCCTCTTGATTTGTGGCTAAAACATCTGCCCCGTGGCTCAGAAAGATGTCCACGTGCTCCTCTAGCCCTCGCCGAGCAGCAACGTGCAGAGGTGTGAGCCTTGATTCCCTCATCCTCACATTGACATCTGCACCTTCTTCTAACAACAGTTTAGCACACCTGGAACAAATTGCAATCAATACTAATCACACCATGCACAAGTGTGGATATCAGTTTTAAAGTCATCAGAATATTTTTAAAAAGTTTGATCAAAATAAGACTTGAAAAAAGTTTTAACAGATGGACATTTATGCAGTGAAAGAAGATTAAAATGTCAGTGTGTGGCAACAATTGGTCTAATAGAGAAAAGAGTATTTTTATTATTGAATAATTCAAATAGTCCACTCACAGAAAGGACTGGGCTGAGGTACAGAGGTGAAGAGGAGCACTGCCGTCCGCAGCCAACTTGTCAGGATCTGCTCCATGAGAGAGCAGCAGCTGGACGCAGACAGCGTGGCCACCTATACAGGCATCATGGAGGGCAGTGGTTCCTCCAGGGTCAGCGTTGACCTCAGCTCCACGAAACAGAAGCTCCTCCACACAGCCTGTGTGTCCTTGGCTGGCAGCCAGACGCAGAGCAGATGTTTGTTTTACCTTGGAGCTCAGCGTCCACATCCCTAACCGAGGAGCAGCAACACTCTAAGATTTTATTGGCTTTTATGGGAGATAATAGGAGGAGAGGTCTTTAAATGTCATACCCATCTCTGGAGCCCACACCATCTCCTCATGCACCGTCTCCATCAGGGCGTTCACCATTGCAGGGTCCTTGAGCACGGCATACACCCCTTTCATGTCCCCACACATGAAGGTGTTGTGTATAGTTGTGTCTCTACACCGAACCTGGGGTGCAGGGGCCCGGATCTCCTGGAGCCGCTGCTGTCTGGGAGGAAGCCTGGGGGCCCGGGGCAGTGGGGCTCTGGTCATGGCTCTCCTCTGAGCCAATGCTTGCCGAGCATTCTCCCACTCCTGATACTCTTGCTCCAGTCTCAGAGAGCGCAGCGAGGTCGAAGTAAATGGAAATGTGTCCTTTGACATAGCACCTAAACATCAGTTCATGAATTATTCGTATTTTAACTGCTTTTTACAAGAACACAGATTAGAAAGTACTGTACATACACTTACGTACGTACACTTGGTCACATTTTCCTGTCTCATTTTAGCACCATACATCAGCTTTGCTAAAGCAGCAGGGTTGATCTCACTGGGCAGTACTGCTTACAGAAATATCAGACTAGCTTTTACTTACCCTTTACTGGAACTCTGCTAAGTCATAGGGGTCCAACAGAGGTCAAGGAAAATCTTTCAGAATTTCAAATCTGTGTTGTTACCATTTAAATTTTAACTATAACATGTGGACCTTTACAGTAAATGCCCTTACTTCATGGTCAAAGTCAAAAGATTGTGGTTCAAGTACAACTTCAGCACTACTTATTAATAGATCAGAATGCAAGCTGATACTTGTCTTTTCCACTGTGACCACCAAGTGGCAGGATTGACCTGGTATTTATCCCACAGAACCATGGAAACCAAAGAATAATGGGACACGTTGAGATAGACTGTGTCCTATTTCAGTTCGGATAGGACCTAAGACATGATCACTTCGACTTGTCAGCTATTACTGCAGGGCAATTGTTACATAATAACTGAAAATCACAGCTTTTTAACGTTGGAACGTTTGGAACACTTTATGTACAAGTGTGATACAGTGTGATACAGTAAGATCAGACATGATAAAACCTCAGGCATCAATTCAACAACTTCCACTTAGTGCAAAAGTCCCAGTGGGAAATAGTGTTGTGAGATAATCTCCAAACTGAATGAATTTACTGTCAAAAGGTAAAATGTGGTGATGTATTGAGGTATATGCAAAAGAGTGACCACTGAAAGGGGAGGTGATAAATGAATATTGTTATATGAAAACAATATTAGTCAATGTAGCCTGTGTTATACAATTATTTTTTAGCTTTGGTAAAATTTTAAAACAAGAAAATACGGGGGCGGACACGATGAGGAGTGAGTCCTCTCGCTCTGTTTTAACTGTCTTTGTAAGAATATTCCATACGTCATTACGTCGTGTTTGAACGCGGCAGCGCGGTGCCAGCAGCAACACGGAGCCGAGGAAAACTTTTCGCTTAGCTCGGTGGCTAGTAGTGTTTGTCAAACTAAATATATATCGGCAAGGAAAACAAGTTAAACCGTTATAAACACGCAACTGTTGAATGCCTTCGATATCTTGCTAAATTTTGTGTCAATGTCCTGTTTGATCAAATACGCGTTTCATCGCGATACCTCACGTCTGCGATGGTAAGTGATAAAGACTTGTAAATCGCAGCAACTAAGCTAATATATGCTAACAAGACTCACTGCACACAGATTGGTTTATGACTTTTTTCAGTTTATTAGACTAGCTTCGTCTGCTAAATGACATCTGGACGTGTATTGCTGCACATGCTGTGAGGACACTTGATTAGCGTGTTGTTACCTCTTTTACAGACCTGCAAATTAAGTGGCCTGTTCAGCAGTGGCGAGGACTTTGATGATGAGGTGATTCCCAGCAGACTCCAACAAACCTGATTTCAACTGCTACTTAACTGTCACTGAGGCCTGTACACACTTACACATCTCCCCCTATTTCTCTCTGTGTTTTTGTGTGTCTGTTTTCCCAGGACTTGCTTGGGACAGATTGGGCTGTCCCCTCAGCTTCTGGACCAGCCGATGTGGCAGCTGCTGTGTCATCCTGCACGCTGCGTGCCTCCTCTCTTGCTCACAGAGTACCAGAGGAAATTTGCCTACAGCAAACTGGAGAGACATCAGCTGCCCTGTGTAATGGCTCAGCATCAAGGAGCAGCACGCATGCTGCTGCTGGACAAACTGTTGCTCTGGGTTTGAGACAGCTTTCCTCCTCCTCTGCCCAGCCTCCTCCCTCCCATCCTCCTACACTAAATAACACTCACTCTGTTTTGGAATCACAACAGAGTCACACAAACACACAGGGGTCGCTGAAGCCGTGTGTGACTCAGGATGATTTTGATGACTGGGATATTGACCTTGCAGACCTAGATGAATGTGATGGCCAGATGGGGCAGCTGCTTCAACCTCCTGCTTCTGCTCCACCTGTGAACACAGTGAAGCATTTTTCTTCCTTAGCCAAATTGCTGCGACCCCCGACCTGTGGAGGGATTCAGGCCCGACCTGAACGGACCCTGAAGGAGAACAGCACTGCCCGGCAGGAGCTCGGCTCATGTGTTGAGAACATGCCTCCTCAGACCCCCTCTGGTCTTCATGTGGGAACACCAGCTCCCCGTCCTGCTGTTGTTTCAGCCCCTCCACATAGTCCTGTTGTTTTCCCTGGCCTTACTGCATCTTCTCCTTTACCCAGCCCCATTTCCAGGACGCTCATCAGGCCGCAACAGCCACAGAAATCATGGGCAACCCCAAGACCTACACTTCAGGCCACTGGCCTCTTTGAGACTGTTTCCTCCCCTTCTTCCCCTTCTGTGAGGTCCTCCACTCTGAGCTCTCACTCTATTCACACCCCTGTTCTCACTAATCGACTGGTACAGTTGGTATGTGCCTCCAGTAAGCTTCCTAAGAAGAGGCCTCGCTCTGAGCAGCACCGGCCCAGGACTCGACGCTTCCCTGGTCCTGCTGGACTCCTGCCACAGCAGGTTAGTCTCGCCCAGATCTAATCTGTTAGTCTTATTGTAAATTTTATCTGGTGCGCTCTTCCTCTGTCATTTGAAGTTCCTCACATCTGTTTGTACCTGACCAGATTGTGTTGGTTATGGGATAGTTTTCCCCACTATGGTACCATATAATAATTTAATTATTCTTTCCCAGCCTCAGGGTCACAGCCTGGAAGAAATTGTGGTTTGTGTTCCTCACACTCCCGCTCATGGTGTTGTGGCCCGACTGCCGAGCCAGGTAATAGCTGACAGAAACAGAAATCTCCACAAAACACATGAAATCACTTTTAACCTCACACAAATCAATTTGATAACCTTATAAGAGAGCATTAACCAAACTCTGTAATATAGAGCTTTAATTTTATTTGACGACATTATTTCTGACTGATACATTTCCAGCATACATTTCCAAAAGGTATAGAATACTCTGCTATTCATCCAGTGCCCACCTGGATAGGCTCCATCCAGATTTGTCAGGCTGCTAGTCTGTCTGTGTTGGAGATGAGAATGTTCTGTGTTGTATACATTAACATCTTCTGCTTGTAGATCCACATTTGCCATCCTATTTCCAGGTGATAATTTAACTCATGCCCATATCTAGATATTTGTAGATAGATATATATCTTATCATTTGTGTGGGTTTCCTCCGGGTACTCCGCTTTCCTCCCACAGTCTGAAAACATGCAATTGGTGACTCTAAAATTGCATGGAATGCTTTAATTCTCTTTAATCATGCCAGAAATAACACCTGGAAGTTAAGAGACAAACCTGGTGATGGTCAGCCTGCATTAGACCAGTAGGAGACATGAGCATGAATGATGGATGTGCTTTCACATAATTCAAGTTTTTGTCAAGAGAAACATATGTTTCCTTGTTTTTTTTGTGTGCTGAACAAGGGAGCAATAACTAGTAATTTTCCTGTCTACAGCTGACAGCATGACTCTTGGTAACAGTTGCATGTAGAAAGATCTCTGGCTGTTATTACTGTGTAATCACAAAATGCAATGGTATTTCTCACATGAGGGTTTAAACTCCCAAACATTCTATGATGCATTATCTTTGTTTTTTTCGTTCCTTCAAAATCAGACACTTGAGTGGTCCAGTCTGCAGTGTGAAATGATTTTTTTACTCAATCTGATTGCAGCAGAATCACAGTGACCATCTGAGCCCTTTAACAAGAGGCAAAGTGGGAAAATGTAATGACAGAACTAGTTTATAAATGCCGTACGTGCCCAGGGAGCAGCATGAAGGCGTTAAACCACAACATAACATAACATAACATAACATCACATCCACATAGTAGCTGGCTTTATGCGTATACATTTGTTGATTTGTTGTGAAGGGTTCCAGCTCACAGACTGAGGAAGACGAGTTTAGCAGTGGTGCCTGGGCGGCGATGAAGGCAGAGATGGGACTGGATGAGAGGAATCCGTCATGCTTTTTGCATTCCTACAGTGTGGTCATGGTGCTGCGAAAGGTGATTCGAGTTACTGTTGACACACATTTCTTTGTCCAGATACGAACACAAACTATGATAAAAATGTCTTGGAAGTCGGGACAAATGACGGAGCTGTACTGGCAGTGTTTGTAATTATAAATAATACGACCACTCATTGCTCATTCATCAGTAACTCCGTTCTCTGTGCTGGCCGGCCTGTGTGGAACCAGTGCTTCTGGTTGGTAGTTGTGAGCAATTGAACACGTTTGTTTCAGTCGCGGCTGTTTGTCACCGGCTCCATTCACATGCATAGAGTTACTGGCAGGGTGCCGCCTAAGCTCATCGTGGTTAAGCCGTTAACGTGAGCATCAGCTTCCAAAAATCCCCATTTGCATGAATAAACAAAGTAACACACAGCCCTCCCCTCTTCTGTTGACTGAACAATAACATGTTATGTCTAATACACTGAGAGGATGATCCCAGCAGTCAGTAATGCTCACTGCTGTTTATTATCAGTACAACCCCACAACAATTTGTAAGCCTGACAAAGAGAAGTGAGAGAGGTAAAGAGTTCAGCAGTATGTTTAATTCATCGATATTTCAGGAGAAGATTTTTGTGTTTCACTGAAGGAGGTTTTAAGATTTCTTGTGACACAGTTAAGAGCAGTTAGCTGTCACAATGACTAAACACTTCTTAGTTAAACTTTATTAAAATTAAAGCAGTGTATATTGCCGTTTTTCAGTGTCATTGTTTATACAAAAAAAGTTCAATTTGCACAAATGGACATTTTAAATGCACTTTAAAAACCCATTCATGGCTCCCGTTCATGCTTGGACCACCAGGAGGTTTCCACAAGCACAACCAATCAGAACTCAAAGTGACAGCAGCTAAAAGTATTTCAAACAGAACAGAAGACTTATGCCACTTAAAGGTCTATTGTATGTTATAATAAAGGCATATTATAACTAAAAATGTTATAGAAAATTTGCAGAAATTATGCATAGTATGGCCTCTTATTTGCGTAAATTGATATTTACGTAAACTATACAATTGTCACAATTATTATTTTATATTTCTTATCAAAAGGAAAAACAGCACTTTGCTTTGTTGTTTTCTTCTTGATTTTTGTCAAATTGAAAAAAGAGAAAAAAGCCCATTATGATGATTCAGTGTCTACAGCTAAGGTATTTACATTCAGATTATCTGACCTCAGCAGGTCCTAACAATTTACTAGCTTGAACCAGCAAAAGGTATATTTAGGATTTATTCTTCAGAGATAACTAAAAAGATTGACATTGACTGTAACTGTGGATTCAGATTCTTTTTCTTTGACTCATCTAATCTTTATTACAACGTTGAAATGTAAAACGCTGTGTGTGTGCACATTTGCTCTTCCTTTGTTAATACAGGCTGCACTGAAACAGCTGGCTAAAAACAAAGTGCCCAACATGGCGGTGCTTCTGAAGAGCATCATTCACACGCATGCTGACGCCAAGGCCATATTTAAAGACCCAACGGGTACTGGTACCTCCTTTCCTCCTTTCTCCTTTCCTTGTCTGCCTCCTTGCTTTCACCCTTTTTTGTGTCTTACTGTCTGTAAGCCGAGCTAGTTGCCATGGCCCCCAGAGAGCAGCTACATGAGGTGTACTGATTATCAAAACTCAGGAGACGATGTTGTACTCAATACCAGACTTAAGTGCTCATTAGTAATTCAATTGCAGCAGATTGGCATCAGCAGTGGGTGGGTATTAAGTGCTTCTGACACCATGAGGGACCGTTCTGTCAGTAATATGCCTCCTACCTGCTGAAAGGTTCACAGCTTTTTCTCCAGCAGCCAGTTATCTCACTTGCTGCTGTCAGCCTGAGGTGAATTTATACTGCTACTGACGAGATTGGTGGCTAGTTGATTAACATGAACCTAACTGATAACCGTTAAAAAAAACGTTTTGATATTTCATTAATGATTTAAGTTGGTTATATATAAAAGCACCCAACATTTTCTGGTTGCAGCCTCTCTGGCAGAATTTTCCCCTTTCCTCTGCTGCATATAATTGTAAATTGAGTATCAAGTACAGCAGGTAAATGGCAGTTGTCTGATATTTACCTTTACCACATTACACATTTATTGCCATTGTCAATGCAAAACTATTAACTTCCTGATGTTTTTGATTGGAGGGGAGATTCAAGGAACTGTGCACCGGCGTCTCCTGGAAGACAGAGTGGAGGAGTTCAAGGTTGGAGCAGTACTGCTGCTAAAACAAGTAAGACACATCACCACTGTCAATCAGAACTTTAATTTACCCATCATCATAACTGGAATTCATTTTTTTAGCTCAACTGAATTTGTAGTCACAGTTTTTTAAATGTGTCACTTTATCTGCATGCTCTGTGGACAGGTGGGTGTATTTTCCCCTTCGCATCGTAATCATTACCTGAATGTGACACCCAACAACTTGCTGAAGATTTATAACCCCAATGGAGTCAGTCTGTCCTCCACCCAGCTCCCCCCACTGGTCCTGGTGAGCACCACTTCTGTCAGCTGAAAGCAAAAATAAATCAACTGCATCCCAACAAATATTAAATCTGTCAACCTGTCAGCTGTCGCCTTAAAGCATTTCTTTTTCTTTTTCTTTTCTTATTCTTCTCTATCCAGGAGCCGATGTTGTCATCACCCGCTCGGTCTACCACCATCCTCCGGGAGCCAGTGTCTCAAATGCAGCTGGTATTTGACGAAGAAGGTGACATGGGACACGTGGAAGAAAAATGCACCGAAGGAGGCGAAGACCCACAAGCCCCAGCACACACTAGACTCAGCTCAAGCAGTGGCCACGAAAAGCCTCCTGGAAACCCATCACCACTGGACCCTGGCTGGGAAGCAGGTGCAACCCCTCAAATTGTTTTAATAACATGTGTGATGAGGAAGATTTATTTATTTCTTGTCAAGTGTCAGACTATAAAATTTCATTTTGCTGGATGAAAACAGCAACACTGTCTGTAACATTTTGATAACATTTGACCCACTGACCCTCAAGCCAGTCTAGATGTAGCAAAACAAAGAGGATTCTTATCCATTGTTCTGCACTAAAGCTGCAACCAACCAATGCAGTTGATTTCCTTCTTTTCTCCATGTTGAGTGTTCCAAGTATAAAAAAAAGCAGAATTTCTATGCAGTGGAGCTTCATACTTTGTTAGAAATCATCAAATAGGACCAAAAATGTGAACATGGCCACAGTACAATGCCAAAAAGTGACCAAAAAAGGCTGCATAAAGGGAGATTCTTTCTAAAGCAAAACAATTAACAACTCATGTCTGATGTGGTCAATAAGATGACAACCACTGAGATAGTAGTGAAATTCCAGCTACAGTAGGTGATTTTACACAGTCGGATGTTAGATCAGAGGATGATACTGGACGCTAAAGCACAGAGAGGAGGGAGGGAATTTTCACTGCTGTGTGGAAATATGCCAGAAAATCTGAGAAATCTAATAAGCCTTTTAATACATTAGCAAGTCATGATAACCATATAATGACCAGAATACTAATATAACATTAGGTTTGTTCTATATAACCCACTCTGTGCGTTTTATTTAATTTAATTTCGGTGTAACATTTAACTGCCAAAGTCACTATAATGAATTCAAGTGAGCTTGGACATGTTTCCTTAAATTGCTCTTACCAGTGGTTCATGCATGAGGCTCTTTGGTTCATGGTCTCACCTGTCTGTTCTGTCTGTTGTGCAGATGACGACCTGGATGAACTCCTAGGAGAGTTACCCGAGGACACTTACAGCTTTTGATGTACCTCGACATCAGCAAAAATACAGACTTTGGTTATTTACTTGAGGAGCAGTAAATATGTCATCCTTTGTATATCATTTATTTAAAATCATTACTGTCTAACGACTGAAGAAAATTCCATGGATGGAAGATTTCTTTCTAGTGTGTCAACTGTGTTCGGTATCCGCTTCATAAACTCACACACAGAATGGTCTAGAGTTAATTGTTTTCAATTGTGTCATTATTGTACATCACTGATGATTGATCGTGTCAGAAGAAGCGGTTATTCAAAGCCAACACATGCTCATTAATCAATTACAAAGCCCATAAAAATTAGCCGTCCTTTGGTTTCAGCTTCATGTAATATGTTCTCATAAAGAGTGTAATGAGGCTAAGCTTGTGTTTAATAAGGATGCAGTCTCCTCACCTTTCTTTCATTCTACACTCTGTTTTTGCTTCACTGACCTTGAAATGGAAGACTAATCTTAACAGCATTGACTTTTAATTATGCAGCATGAAAGGGAGGTAAGAAGGTAAGAATTCCTTGTCTGCTGCTTTCTCCTGTCACTTTTTCATTCGTGTCTGTTTCTCTGATCCTCAGACCACAGTGGGTAAACCGTGACCTGGGTTGTTTACTGTGCATTAAGAGGTTTTCAGGCGGGGATTGCAGGGACGTAGTCCTAGAGTCCCATGTGGTTCGCTTGACCAGAAAGTGTTTACCCAGCACCAGTCTGCATTAGGGTGGAGTCATTGTGTGACTAACAGGCTCTCATGGATGCTTTCCGCAACAAGATCCAGACTCCTCCACTACCCCTGCCTCGCGAACACTAACAGATTCATTTTAATCTGCAGCCTCTTTGTCATTGTGTGTATGCTGCAGCTTCTCAAATTGCCTGGTTTATGTTCGAAAGATAGAAAGCGGCGATGGTGAAATAGGCTACGCTTTTAGTCATCCCAAATTCTCTTTGCTGTTTGGCTAAAATAAGTACATTTTATAGTACAGTCTGTAAGTATTTGCACAGTGACAAATTTGCTACTGCTGGCCTGGTTCTTCTGCACATTGGGTTGGAAATGAACCAGTAACTTAAAATGTAGACCGCTGAAGTTTAACTTTTCAATTGAGTGTTTTCATTTAGCTTGGTAGATGCAGTGTAGAAACTGTAACCTTGTCTTCTTTCTGCAGCTTCAAGGAAGAAAGAAATACATGATGTTGGTTTTGAGTCTCCTGATTTTAACCCAGTGTGGATGTGAAGAGCATTAAAGGGTCACTTCAGCCAAATATCTCACATACACCTAGTGGTGCTTGTTCATGCAGATGGTTTTCGTTTTTGTGCATTTGCAGTACAGCTTTGTTTCCTAACAAAAACAACATTCTGGTTACTGTGGATAATTCACAAGCCTCATTGTGAACCATTTTCAGTCAAACTACTTTGTACTGCAGATCAATGAAAAGTGTAGAGACTGTGTTCAGTGCATTATTACGGTTAACCAGCAAATGTTTCTGTTTTATTGGAGCAGCACCAAATTCCCTTCATTTCCATTGTCTGTGGGAGGCAGCAGAAAGCTTGGAAAAGCAAAACCAAATGTATTTTCAATTCTCAATGGCACCACACTGAGAAGGAAACTTGGGAACCAATGAACTCATGTATGGATCGAACAGAGGAGGCATCTAGGTCATGTCATTATGTTTGCAACCTCTTATTTCAAAAATGTTTCAGCACCCTACAGTTTGTTTAATTCTCACACGATAATCTGGGTGACCATTTTAGTTTTGTAATTCTGACAAATGCTCTTTACATTAGGACCAGTAACTAACAACCCTTCTGATTTATGTTGTGACCCATATTGGGTGACCCAGGATGTGAACCACGGCACAGGATTAAAAAAGTAATAATATAATCTGGCAATGATTTGCACTATCATGAAAGGTTTTGCGTCTTGGTTCTTGTGCAATACTTTGTCTTCCGACATGTAACAATCCATCAAATAAAAGAACCATTCAGACCCCAGTCTGTGATGATGAGGCTCAGATTGCTGGGAACCAATGTCATAGATACAGTAGGTCTACAATATATACAGTACATCTAGTGTCTTAATATCAGGTGGTAGATTTTAACAGCAGCCTTGGCAGTTCAAGTCCCAGTGGACATCATTAGTTAATTTCATAAGCGTATGGGAGCGTACAGACATTCAGCACCCAGTGAAGAGCCCTGATGATAAAACTCTTAATTGGAGGGGAACTTAATTTGACCAGAACAAGGCTCTTTGAAACTGCCTTTATGTGTATGTACAGAGGGGGCTGCTCCTTCCCTTATCTGCACTTCTACCAATTAAGACCTTCATTAAAAAATGGGGTGGGCTTGATTCCAGCAAGGCTGCTACTATTGCTCACTTTCTGGAATAATTTGCCCTTTAACTTCAGCCATCTTTCGCCAGAGGTAATAATCAACTCAGCCCAGTCTTGCCAACTCAAATACTTAGACATTCTAATTATCTCCTGGTACGAGCTTATTATTTTCCATAACCCATTAACATAGTCAGGAAGTGTAATTACTCTGGCTCTCTCTTTGTGCATATAGAAAATGAAGAGCCTGCTGACCCCAAAATTTTAAGAAAGATTTTCTAAAGTTGGAGCCTCATTTGTAGTGGAAGTGGTTTCTCGTCTCAGATGTGAAGTAGTATTAACCTTGGTTTGGATGGAGAGGTTTGCATATCCACATTTTTCAGAAAGTTCTGTCTTTAGTGAATGGTAAAAATTGAAAAAGGAAAAAGTAATGAAGGCAAACTACGAAAGAAGCAAAAAATGGAAATACTCAAGGGCAAGTATTTCTACTTTGAGTACAGTACATTTAGAATCCACCACTGCTGATGCATTTGTTTTTGTGAACATTCAGTAGTATAAACCTGAGTTGTGTTTATTGTAAATGGTAAATGTTCTGCACTTATATAGCTCTTTTCTACCTATTGGCACTCAAAGCGCTTTACACTGCTTCTTATTTACCCATTCACACTCTCAATCACACACACATTCATACACCAATGGGGGAGCTGCTATGCAGCTGGCCAACACTCACCAGGAGCAACTAAGTTGGGGTTCAGTGTCTTGCTCAAGGACACTTCGACATGTGACCGGAGGAGCTGGGGATTGAACCAACAACTGTGAGATTGGTGGACAACCGCTGTACCTTCCTGTGCCACAGTCGCCACAGTTATGGTTAATTGAAGTTACTGATGTCACTATTTCATATCAGAATATGTAAAGTTGTTGCGGAGGTCGCTAACAGCTTTTTTAGGGTCTTTACAGCTCTCAATGTTTCTGTCATCAACTGCTGTTCTTTTCCTGGATCTGCCCATGAGAGATCTGTTACTTGTTTCTTCTGCAGGACATTCCAAATGCTTGTTCTGTCTATGGCCAATGTTTGTGCAATGCCTCCGATTGATTTTCCATCTTAACTCTTAACTATAAGTGCAGTGCGAACACGCAAAACCCAAATTTTAAACTGAGCACAGACATTCAGTGCCATTTATTGTTTGAATAATCAATATCATACGACAAACCGAAGTAACAAAATATACCTCAGTCCGCAATATCCAATACTTTTGCTCACATGAAAAATGGGTGGGTCCAGCAAAAGCTGCTATCCTCTAAGTTGTGTAACAGATCCAGATGTAAATACCTGGAAATAAAAAATTAAATAGTGATTTCTTCTCTCATATTCATCTTTGATGTCCAACCCAAATGTGTTTGGTCTACAGCAAAGGAAAGGAATTGGCCTCAGTGGTTCAATTTTAGAGGGGAGTGTATATATTTTTTAACAAAATTCCTAAAAACATTTAAAATCTATGTGGAACAACTTTTAATAGCTTTTCCAACTGTGCCATCCTGGACAAGTTTTCAGTGTAGCACTTTTTTGTGCTGTACACACACAGTGTAGATGAATCATAGCCAATGCAGATGTCCTGTGGACCTCAGGCACCAAATCGAATTACACTGAACACCCATCAGAGATTTTTCTTTTTCTAAGCTAAATAAGGAATTCTGCCTGTAAATCTTAAAAGTATATATTTCTGAATAATGGGCACTCGTAATCCAATCCAATAAGGCAAATTTATTCCTTTACTTATTTACAGAAAAAATAAATTCAGACCCATATTTTGGAAAGTTACACTAAGCTTTTTGGCATTAATACCTTTCAAATAACATAGTGCGGCTAACAAGGCTTGTGCCTTTATTAATCCTGTGGATGAAAGTTGGCTGGATGAATAAAGGCAGATAAGATTACTGGAGTATAAAACCTTATTTTCAACCCGGGAGACTGTTTAATCCGTGTAAAACTACGCTCATTACTTTCCTGGAAAAAGGGGGGATTTGCTTAATTAAGTTGTTGAGAAACCAGCAAACCCTCCAGCTGTCTGAGACCACGGCAAATTTCATCTGGGCAGAAGACAGACTGACAGTGTGCACAGGATGTGTTTGACTAAAAGATAAAAATCACAGTCTGTGTCTTTCAACTTCAGTCATTCTTTACTTTTAATTAGGTTTTCTGTGTTTTTGAAAATTTCTAAACCTTCTGAAGTTTGAAAGTGTAAAAGACACACACCCCAAGATGCACACAACACATGCTTTATGAATGTAATAAGGGTAGGAACAATGATAGAAACAACCATAAGAAATTTGAGTATTATTAGCCCTGGACTTAAATAAGAAATTGCTGCCGACAATGTTGTGAAAATGTACATTAGTTTGGGCCGTTATATTTAGTACACTGGAGCCATAATGTTTTTTATTTAAAAGTTAAATTTATCAAACCCACAGTTTTGAAATATTGAATAGTGTTTTAAAAACCTTTTTCAATTTCACAAAAAGATTATATCCAGCTGAAGCAATAAAACAACTATACAGTTGCATTTTAGCTTTTATTCAGTTTCTTTTATTCTCCTTATGCTTCTAAAATGTATTTACAATAAAGATACAGAAAAAGTCCGTGTACAAAGTTATGTATCTATCTGTCTGTCTCATTAAATAGCTATTGTACCTATCAATCGAAATTACTGGAAATATTTTGTCCTTTTCTTACAAAGATCATTCGCAAAACAACGCCATTTCCAGCCGCCATCTTGATTTGATTTTGCCTGTTGGGATGTTATGACCAAGGACAAGTGGTTGTTGGACGGGCTGAGGAGGTTATTTTAAAGTTATTTTGTTTTCTTTTTTATGCCTGTTTTATAGAGGACTGTAGATTACAACATTATACAAAGCGAACAATAAGTTACTGAACAATGTTTAATTTGTCAGATGAGGAAGGAAGCTTTAACACCTGCACCAATGGCTGAACCACAACAGCAACAGGTGAGTGGCCTAAAAAACAGCGTGTACACAGCTGTTTATGTTTAAGGACTGACAATCATTGTTTAGTACTGAAAGTGATACTGTTTATTAGTTTGCATGCTGTTTGCAGGTTCATACGGTGGAAGATTTATATTATAGATAGAACAACATGGCAATTATTTTTTACTACTTAAGTCTATAAAAGTATATAAAATATACAAATGAATTTTAACCATTGTCAAAGTCTTAGATGGAGACTTCAAATGTCAGATTTTTATCCAGTCAGAATATTAATTTTAAAATAGTAGAAGAAGCAACGGTTTGCTTTTTGACATATCTGCTTGAACAATATCAGAATTGTATTACTTTATTGGTCTGTGCAGCTCAAAATAGATATAAGATTTAATGTAACTGCACCGCTTAAATGTGGATATGAAAGATTTTTTCCTAGATATCAAGTCTTTTTTTTTTTGCATGTGGCAGTTCAATTTAAGCTGCATATTACTTTTTATCACTTGATTTAAAGTATATAGTAATTGCCCAATAATTTTAGGAAATGAGGTTCTTAGCTTCCAGCTTTTTACCAAAAGTGATCATGATGTTTTAGTTTAGTTTGAAACAGTGTACAGCACCACTGACTGACTCTTGGTTAGTCCATAAAGCTTTTTGATTTCAGGGACTATCTGCTTATTGGTGCTCAGACTGAGGAGGCTCGTGAGTTTTTACAAATATTAAGTTAATGATTCTATAATTGGTATGTAGCTTCTGGAGTGAGACTATAGCTTGATGGAAGGATGTCTCATCTTCTCACTGTGGCTGCCAGTTTTGCAGGTGAAAATCATGCAGGAAGTGTTGATGATTACACTAATAGTTCACATGATCATCATTTTAACATTACTGTGTCACGTTTAATCCCTAAATGATAGAAGAAATTGAACCTGTGTGTACACAGGGTATTTGACCCCCGTGTTTTATGAAACAGCTGTGGCACAGGAGGCATAGCAGGTTGTCCGCCAATGTCAGCATTGGTGTTTTCATTCCCAGCTTAACTGCTTCACATTTTCCACAGTCCATAAAGGAAGACCAGCCCCAAAATGACTATGCAGGTAAATGTTCACTTGTAAGTCACTCTGGATAGAAGTGGTAACCAAAAGTGAATGTTTAGGTTGATCTAAGTTCAACCTAAGAATGTAAAGAGAACAATAAAAAAAAGTTTTAGTTGAAATTTAATTTGAGAGCGTGAGAATTTTTGTGTCAAACAAATTTATTTTAATTTAGGCTGGCTGTTTAATAAGTGAAATGTGGTTGTAAGTATTAAAAAAAATCACCTAAACCCAAATACAGGGGAGATCTGATTGCTGCCTTCCACTTAAAAACTTTAAGAAACTGTAAAAACACTTAATGGACAAACTACAATAATATTGAGTATGAAAATAATGAACTTAAATGACAAACACTAAGCCTGGCACTGAATAGTGATGAGGATTAAACCCAGGATTAACCCCCAACTACAGAAGACTTGAGTTCATAGACCTCTCTGGCAGAGGTCCTCTCTCTATTGAGTGCACTTTCTATTTAGGATTTGTCATTTTTCCTTGTTCTGTTGTCTATTATTTCTTTCAATGAGATTTTTTAGCTATACACCTATCATTATTCAGATATTTTCATAGGCGTTAGTACGAAAGTCTTAATTTTCAATATCCTGACAAAACTATTAACCATAACCATCCTCACAAAAAAATTGTGCCTAAAATTACAGACAATTGCTTTATGTTATTACAGATGACAAACACGCTCCGTGTTCTTATTAGTCCCTTTACATCCTTGTATGTGATTTGACATCTTGTGACCACACTTCCTCGCTCGCTTGCTCTTTTTTTAGTTTTGGCATCTTATTTTTGTCCTCATCCTTCCCCTCAACCTACATCTCCCTGCCTTTGCTCCTTCGTTTCCACTTCTGCTTCACTTCCCATGACATACATCCCCCTCCTCGACTAAACAACCACCACTGTTTTGCCTCCACTATCTGTCTCTCTGACATACTCCCATTTTGCATCTATCCATCACTGCGTTTGTGGTCGCGAGATGTGGAAAAATGAAGGACTGAGAGACACATGAGAGGGAAGGTGGCAGCACTGGAGGAGCAGGAAGGAGGCAACATATTCAGTAAGAGACTTTGCCATGGAGAGTGCAAGCGAGGAGAGTGTTGTCTTCCTCTTCTCTCTCCCCCTCTCTATTTCCCCCTCCCTCTCCCTCTCTCTCTCTCTCTCTCTCTCTCTCTCTCTCTCTCTCTCTCTCTCTCTCTCTCTCTCTCTCTCTGCGAGCATGTGTGTTGGTGTGTGCGCCTCCCGTCTCTCCCAGCTCTGCTCTTGTTCGCCGCTGCCACAGATGAGCTGGGAAGAGGAGGGAAAGCGGATGTATCTGGCCAGAGGAAAACGGGAGGAGTTTGGATCGGCATGCGAGACTAACCAGCGGCTCTACTCATCAACGGCTCTCTCTCTTTCTTTCTCTGTGTCTGTCTCTCTCTCTCTCTCTCACACACACGCACAATCACAGACTCTCAGACTCACACATTCTCGTGCTGGCTGGATGTCTTTTTGCTAGGCTGAACGAGAGAGGTGCTTAGGCTTGTCATTAGTTGGGAGCACAGGAGATCCTGAGAAACCTCTGTGTGCGTGTGTGTGTGTGTGTGTGTGTGTTTAAATGGAGATGATTCGGGACATTAAATACTCAGAGGCAGCTTTGATTGGCTTGCAGCTAAAGTGACTCTCACCTCTCGTCCTGGGTGTCATAGGGGACGTACCTCTAGGTTTTTTTTTGTCAATGAAATCAAGAAGTCAGGGGGTGGGGGGTGGTGGGTTGCAGTTTGGGATTTGGGCAGAGTGTTTGTTGAGTGGATGTGTTGTGTGTGCGTGTGGGTGGGTGTAGTAGGCGCCGCAGGCGGGCTGGCAGCCACAGTAACTCCCAGCTCAAGGGAGTGATTGAAAGTGGAGGTGGAGAGGAGAGGGATGTCCCCAAGGGAGCATCTCTACCCTCTTTTATTCTCTGTAGTCATTTTTCAGGTTGTGAAGATCTTCTTATGTCTACTTCCTATTTGTTGTCAAGTGGTGTTAGGCTTTATTTGGGGTTTAGTTTTTCTGCGAGTGTTTGCAGCAGCTTGTATCAATATTCTAATTCCCTTTTTTGTCTTTAGCGCTTTTGTGACTGTAGTTTGCTCCCTTTTCGTCCAGTGCAGTCAGTTTGATTGTGGGATGTGAAGTCTGATATTGATGTTTCCTCTCTGTATATGCAGGTGTGAGGGCACCAGGGGCTCCCTGGCTCAGGAGCTGGAGGGCTGATTATGGATCTAAAGGAGAGCTGTGGCAGTCAGGGGAGCCAAGAAAGCTCCAGCCTGCGCCCCACCTCCTGGCAGGCCTTTGCTCACACAAGTACACTGCACGGCCTGCGATTTGTCTTCCCTTATGGTCAACCCAGCGTGCGCCGCTTGCTCTGGGCCGCGGCTCTGCTGGCCTGCCTGGGACTGTTAGCCCTGGAGAGTGCCGAGCGCCTGGCTTATTTCCTCTCCTATCCTCACGTGACCAGCGTGGATGCTGTGGTGTCAAGCAGTCTGGTGTTCCCCGCTGTCACCATTTGCAACCTTAATTCGTACCGCTTCAGTCACCTCACACGCAATGATCTATACCATGCAGGAGAACTAATGGCCTTGCTGGATGTGCACCTGCAAATCCCTCAGCCGCACCTGGCTGAGCCTGATGTGCTGGGTTTCCTGCAGGAAAAAGCCAACTTCACCAAATACAAACCAACGCCATTCAGCATGAAGGAGTTCATAGAGAGGGTCGGCCACGACCTGAAAGAAATGATGCTCTACTGTCGCTACCAAGGCCAGGAGTGTACCCACAGCGACTTCAAACCTGTAAGTCCCCTTATTTTGTCTTTTAAATGTCAGCTTTTGTCTGAGATCAGTTGGGTTGAGAGGATCTCTGCAGCCTTCCAGCTCTTTGATGACTGTTACTGAGGTGCTCAGTTTGCATTTTTGCAGGTTGCAAGTTTCTGGAGCCATATAAACTTTATAATGCTAGTAAAATGACTTGATTTATGGTGATCGCTGCTCATTCCCTCCCACGCTGCTATGTCTCCTGTGAGTCTCCTGTGATGTTTCCTTGGGACTTTTGTGTTCGGCTTCATTGGTTGATGTGTGTGTTTATATATTTATAGAAATATATTTATGCCTTCACTGTTCAGATAATATCATTTTGCTTACAGGCATTCAGTACTGCAACAGGTTTACAGTCTCTGGTTATGCCTTTTACTATAATGAATATTAAATTCCACCAAATCCCTTGGCTATTTTCTTTATTTCTCCAGCCAAGTAGTTTTCTTTATTTTTTACCGCAAATGACAGTATTCAAGGGATTTTGTCTGAGAGTACAAAACTGCCAAAATGTGCCATTTTTCATGGTGTCTTATTCCATTTTAGTTCATGTTTCTCTTTAGTTTGGCATGCTATTGGGTGAAGCAGGCTGTTGTGGTTGTTCTCTGTCAGGATTCTGTGTCAGATAAATGACAAATAAGATGCTGATCAATTCAAATGGTTTCAGTGAGCATTTTTGGCAGATCAGGGCCTGGCACAAAGTTAATCGGAGGGTTACTACTAAACACACTCTTGTAAACATTTACTTTACTTGGAGAGAGTTAAATTAGTGACTGGGTGAACGAGACACTGCATGCTATATGCACGTTATGAAGAGGAGTGTGAAAACTTTAACAGCAAAACCTGATTTCCTGTCAACCTTGTAGCTAAAAATCAGTGACAACCATAATGCCAAAAGACTTTGTGGATCTGCTAAGTAACTCCTGAAAAGTGCTGCGAAGGACTGATGCTGTAGTATTAAAGGTTGTTGTACAAATTGGTTCTGCCACTGCTCTGTTGAGGACGTCTGAGGAGTGTTATCATCACACTGAACATGAAGTCTGCATTAGTTTTATTGATGTTGGGTTGTTGTTACCTGGAGATACATTTAAGTAGAGATTGATTTTGAAAACAAACAAACAAAAAAACTGCACTTCATTACCTCTTAATGCACCTATGACTCAGTTTTGTTATGGCATTTTATTGACTCCAGATCCAACAATGAGCATCTTTGACCCATTACATTAAAACCTTTCACATCATATTTTATTTATTTTGGTATACAAAGTAATAGTCTATTTAGGTTTGCACTAATTTGATAAACTGTTATGTTAATAGTAAATTAAACTTTAGCGTAACCTCATGTTACCTTCCTCAATAATTTCCTTATAACTTAAAAGTAAGTAAGTAAGTAAGTAAGTAAAAGTACAAAAAAAAAAAAAAGTACAAAAAATATTCCCAGAAGCATTCTTGCACCTCAGCTGTGCCTATTCTAAGATATGAAGCCTTCTAGGTGTCTGTTACGGTTTGATTGATATCCTCATGCTCATTGCACCACAACACTTATTGGAAAAACAACAACAACAATCACATATTGGCCGTAGGGATTTTTCTATTTACGCCTGCAGACGACTGCTTCACCTGGAGCTCTGATTCATATTGCAGTGAGCCACAACAAAGCTACAAGTGAACAGTTCTTTGCCCATGTTTGCCAGGAGGACATGAGAATTTCATCATTTACATTTGTTGGGACCTAATGGGACCTAATAGCTTAGATCTCGCTCTGTTTTCCAATGCAGCCCAGCGAGTATCTTTTTGAGTCCCCTTAGTAACTGTCTTGCATGTTGTGTGACACGCCTTTGACCTCAAGCTGTGTTCAAACATAATCATGTTGACAGAGAGGCTACTAGAAGGCACTGTCATCCTTTTTGCCCTTTGCCTGTTGCTGCTGCTGAGCTCCTCCTGACTTCTCCCCACTCCTCCCTCTACTCGCTTGGTCTCTCCTCTCTCTGTCACTGCGGGGACACACCTTCATATTTCTTGCACCTTCTAAAAGAAGGCGAGAAAGGTACAAAAAAAAATAATACCAGGCCTCCCAACCAAACACACACACACAAAAAAACATGAATGTCTCTAAGACAATTCCAGACATTACAAAAATATATGCATACATGAATGAGTTCACACACATACAGAGAGAGGGACATTACCACGACACTCCAGAGACCCGAATCAGGATTTGAGTGACATTGTGATGAATGACCGTAGGGAGGATTGTAGAGACATGGCAGTCAGTGTGATGTGATGGAACTGGAGCACAGCGCTGCACATTCCCACCTATATGCATGTATCACGTCAGATTGTTTATAGCATATTCAAATGTGCAAAGTGCTCATCTTGTTAATTTATGTTCAAACGAGAGCACAACATAACCTTGGCATAATTCATTCTAAATAAACACTTTGGTACACTTGTTTATCAAAAATACCAAAAATGAAGAAACATCAAATTCATCATTCTGCAACCTAAGCAGAGCTGGACATAAAAACCTGCCTTCACCTTGTTTAGAGTTTTTCTTTTTTAAAGCAGCATGTCTTACAGGGATTCTGAGTGGCCAGTGTACAGCTCCATCACAGTTTGTATAGTGTGATTATGGATAACTGAGAAATTTGTGGGGTAAAAGAAAAACCCAGGCTCCAATCTACATTTTCTTTTAAATCACAGAAATTACAATAATGTGCTTGTGGTAGTTCACAAATAGCGACTCGTTTTACCAAATAGCTCTAACAACTTTTTCAAATGCGAGGTGAACAGGATACAACTTGTAATAAAGGTCCCCAACCAAATGCGAATCATGGACTTGGTGTGTACAGCAGTTCTTTCAAATTAATTCTGGTCAATTTGGAAAACCAGGTGCAGACATTGTCCAGAGCTCTTCCTCTTACACGTGTAGCACACAACGAGAGACTGGAAATGGCCAGGGAGGGTGAGGCAACGTTGGCCTTCATATTATTCTGTCGTAAACACTAATGTCATTTTGATTTTAACCACATCACCCACCTCTAACTAGAATAATGATTTCATTGTAAGCAGATCGTGTTTCATGTGAGCATAACATAGTGGACCCCCCCACGCACACACACCCCCTGCTTGTGTTTGTTTTGCTGTATGTGATTAAAGCCGAGAACCAACACTGATTGATCACACTGACATGTCACATCGGTGTCTGTCAGAGTGAATCATCTCAGTGTCTGACCTGCGCTTGCTGCATACTTCAGTTATATGTATCTAAATACCCCTGGAGCACCGTAGGCCAGGGAGGACCTTATCACAAGCTCTGCCTTAATCGGAATCCTGATACCAGCCAGACCCTGAGCTCGGTATTTCACAGACACCAATTAGCCTCTCGTCTATTTCTCTGACCAGAGCCTTGTTCATACAGCAGCTGTAATGGCGCTGGCTGTTTACAGCAACAGCAATTAGCCATTACACACAACCTGTGGTACTAGCTCTTTGCTGGCTGATAGCTGCATGGCTGGATTCACCTCCATTGTGGCAGAGGAGCAACACAGGACTACTGTCAGTCACCCATCAGGAAGGATTGTGTTTTTTCTAATCTGTTCTCCCCCTCATCTTCTGGTCACTCTGTCTCGCTAACTACGTTTTAACACTTCCAAATTACTTTTTCAACATTTGAAAAGTCCAATGCATCACATTAGGTTTTAGCAGATCTACTGTATTAAGCACTAATGTGGCTTTACCATGACATTTTACATTCCCGGCAGGCATGATGTCTGAGTCTCTTAAAGGGCATGGAAAGCTCTGCTGCCACCCACAAGCCTGCCTCTCTAAACACTCTGGAGAGCAGCAGCAACCTGTGCTATTTAACCAGCTTGGAAGAAAAGCTGGAATGCATCCACAGACAGACAGCTCAGTGTGGATAGTGCTTATGTGGTAGACACTGCAGCTTTCTGCCGCGGTGGATTCCAATAACCTGATAATACAGTATGGTGTCTGTTGTGGTGAGGTTTGAAGGAGCTGTACTTTCCCCTGAAGGGTTTTCCTCTTCCTCAGAAAAGTGATACTGCACTGGCAGCTCCTTGTTTAATGATTTATAAAATGTACTAATTGAGTAATTCTGTTGGTCTCCCATCCTACTTCAAATAGGCATGTTGAGGTGTAAAAACTAATGCAGAGCTCAGATGTGCTTTGCGAAGACAAATGCAGCCTTATTTGAATCGAGTAGTGCAATTAATTCAGCAGGTATAAGCAACATGAGAGGCTTTAGCAGAAAAACACAAAACAGTTTATTTTGCAAGGTTGAATCACGATGAACATCAATTCTGCATTAGTGTTATTGATACTGGATTGTTGTTAACTGGTGGTGGGTTAAAGTGTAGATTGAATTGAAAAAACTGCAGTTAATTACCTTATAAATGTACCTGTGAGTCAGATCTGAGATGGCAGCTTATTGAATCCAGATCAAACTGATTTTGCAGATGAAGTATTTAAATATTAAATGCTGCTCTTTAATCAATAGATATATAATAGACAATTCTGAGTTCACTCTGAACCTTTAAGGTTATCAGATAAAATGGATTGAAACTCTATTTTCAAATACTGGAATTGTTGGTGTTTTCTTATAATGTATAACAGGGGCCTGAAATAAACAACTCAACTGCACAGGCAAAAGATCATCTGGAATTATTGTGATTCAGAGCTTCTGGGGCAACATTTGTCACAAATGTCTCTGATGTGTGAGTTTTACGGCACAGACAAATAAGCTAATCAAAGGTGCACACTGACGCACACTGAATGCAAATAAAGGCAGTTTATTATTGGCGTTGATGACTGCATTTAATTGTTGAATATAGGATTAATGTAGAACTTGCCCGGAAGTTATTCTTTAAAGTGCTGAAAATGGTTTCATGGCTTTGATCCTGAAAAGGAAGGCCTTTAAATTTCACTGCCATAGAAACACTGTCTTGCACACTTTGACCCAGATGCAACCTAAACATGTACACAATGCAGAAAAGCTTTTCTGTTGCTCTGAACCTGTCAATGAGCCAATGAATGCAGAGTTCTCCTTCATCTTTGGCAAAGTAACGGGTCTAAACATAGCAGCAAACATTGTGGCTTGTTTTGTGTTAAGTAAAATGTTTTTAGTGTTGTTGAACTGAGGTTCTATATTATATAAAGTATAATGTACATTATATAATTTATAAAGAAGCATTTCTATACAACAGTGTAAATGTCTACAAATGTACTGCAGCTGATCAGAGGATAGATGAGCCTAAAGCTGACCCAAGATTAAATACCAGCGTTTTCTTTTTTTCCTTGGTTTGATAAAAACAAGTAATTCTATTTGATGGGAAAGAAGCATTAGTATGGATTTGTTTTAGCAGAATCAACTGCATGAACTAAATGGACTTTCTTTTTGCTAAGCATGAACAAGACTCTGACGTTCAGATGCAGCTTCAGTTAAGACTAATACATCAGAGGTACGGCTCACCATTGAAATGCCACTGAAATTGACAGAAAAAAGCCTTTTTGCTCAAAACTACATTTTCTTTTAGTTAATCTCTTCTGTCGTCATTTTATGTTTTACATTGTTTGATCAACAGTTCAAAATAAATACTTAAGCTTTTAAAAAATGAAAAAAACTGGAAGCATAAACTTAAGTATTTTGATTGAGGGGTCAGTTATTCAGTCAGTTATTAAAATGGTTGCTGACAACTATGGTCCATCGACTAATTGATAAATGTACTAATAGTTGCGGCTCTTCACAATGCATTTCTAGCATTTTGAAAGTTTGTATTACAATAAATACAGTTGATACCAACTTGTCAAGACATTTTTAGATCTGTAGATCACCTCAGGGCATAATTAATAGCCTTACTTATTACCTCTTGGTTCTTGAAGCAAGACAGAAAATGAGGTTTTTGAGGCAGAGGTAGAGGGAAGTGTCAGTGACTGAGGAGAGGGGATGTCAGGACACGAAGCCTTGGTTTGAGTCAGGATGTTGGCTGGAGTTCACACACAGCAAAGAGAGAACAAGAAGCTGGAAGAGCAGAGACGAGTACGGCCCATTAGCTCAGCAGTCTGTCTGGAGACCTACTTCATCATGGCCATGGGAGGACGAGGAGGAGGAGATGGGAGTGTGTGGGTGTGTGTTTTTTCATGAGTGTGTGTTTTGTGTGCCGGAGAGTATGTTCATGTTTTCGTGTGTGTCGTAATGTGCTGTCACATGCCGTCAGTTTTGGATTTTCCTGTGTGTGTGTCTGTGCTGTCACAGAAATTCTGTGCATTCTCATCAGTGACTTTAAGCACATATTGAGAAATTATTTTGAAATCAAAGAACATCGGGCTGGATAAAGATGCAGTATGTGACTATTTCCTAATATTTTTTACTAGAACTTAATCTAGAGAGGTGCTTTCAAAGCCTTCTGTGATTGAGACTTAAGCCCCTTTCAGACAAGCACTGGAATTCTACCATTCTCCTGACTTTTTCTGGAGCGTGTGCATGTGTGAATGCTAATTTTTGAGTGAGCACTGGACATCTGGACATTATCCTATGAGCCCCCTAGTAGTGCAATGTCCGTATTAGGTTCATGTAGCACGCAGCTCTGTCCTGAATTGTTGGGAGGACAAAAGGTGAACGAATTGATGTGTCAATGATGTTTCGATCACTCGACATCGTGCTTTACAGGTGAGAGCACTTCTCACTCAGCCGCTGTATGTTATGTGTTTGATACAAAACTCCTGCTAATGTCCGAGGCTGATTTCTCCTGACATTATCTGGAGTTCATATGTTAAAACAGGCTTTAGTGAACAGCACTGGCAGCAGTCCAGAGATATTACATTTTGCATAAGGCTGCCCTTCTAACCAATCTGAGAATTTTAACAATTTTTGCATGTGTTTTCATACCTGGAGTCCAACAGAGCACAGTATGTTTTAGCACTGTGTGGCAAAGCAGGTGGGTGGAGGAATAGGTGGAGCAGAGTCTCATTGTGGCTTTAACCTGAACTCCCGCCTACTCCTACTGAGTACAAATTGCAATTGCCGTTTACACCTATAATTATCTTCCAACAAAATGTCTTGGTCGGGCCAAGTATAACTGTATAGTCTCGTGTTTTAGCATTTGATTGATAATGTTAACTGTGAATGCTGAATCCAGGCTAAACCTACTCAAGCTTGATGTGGTTAGTAGATATTAGTGTAAAACCAGATCACCTTATTTTGAAATGGCACAAAGATCAAACTGAGGAATGTGTTTGTATCAACATAATTCTGTGAGTACAAATGTTCCTTCATGATTGCTTAACTTTCTTTTCTACTGACATGGTTGAAAATCAGCTTTTCTGTTGCATATATATAGATGATGACCATATAAACAGGAAACAGACAGCTCTGTGGTTTTCACCTCCACACATGCTGTGTGCAAAAATACTGCCACTTCTCTGCTCTCTGTATCAGACTTTTCTATGACCTTTCATGTCTCCTCCTTGTTACCCCTCTGTAATTTGCCACACAGTATTTGAACTGAGCGTTAAATACTCAAACCTGACTGGCTGGCGCTGGAAAATCACATGTCGTCCTATATCAGGCTAACAGACTCTTTTAGACTCCCTTTTTGTCCACCTGTCTTTCTCTTTAATCTCTGTAAGCTGCCCAGAAGCTCTTTTGATCTCTGCGTTCAGACTCACCTTGGAGCTGTGCTCTCCGGGCCTCACAGCTCTGTTTGCAGGAGTAAAAAGATTCAGGCTGCCTAAATGTAAAGTCACCGTTGCTTAAGTGGACACATTTGTATGTTGAGTCGCTGTGTCTTTTGTCACCTTCACGAAGCACTTGTCACATTTTTGGAAGTATAGGGAAAGACGTTTTCTACTTTGAAACTACTTTTTTGCCTTTCTACAATGCCTTTTTGTTGATATTCAATATTCACAGAAGTGCTCTAAATTCTAGCACAGATACTTTCCTTACCTTTAAGTGTTGCTTCTGCTAAAAATAGCAGACTTAAACTTTAAATGTCAACCTATACCTTCAACGGCTCAACCAGCCAGTGCCTGTCCCACCTGTCTCCAGGTTCGGCTGGAGTCCTGCTGGAAAGGATTTCACGTTGGTGTCAGGACAATGTGCGATCTTTTTGTCAAAATGACGCCTGTGGGCAGGACAGCGTGACTAGAAATCACAGACACTGCCCCCCAGAGACCAAACCTGGGTTGATTCTCTGTCTTGGCTATTTCTTTGTTTGAGCAGGGCTTTTCTCTTTCTGTTTTAATCTTATGTGAAGACTCACTCACCAGACTTAATCATTCTGTTATCTTGTCATTCTATTCATCATGTCACAACATCTTACATTTAGAGCCCACATAAACTCAGATGTATACACCCACATACATTTCAATTTTTTTTTTCTTGTCATGTTAAGTTTACTGGCCCGGAAATACAGAAAGCTTATTGAGCATTTAGCTGCAGAGTCTGATGTTCACCAGTGTCTTTTTATCTGTTGTTATGATGGTTAATGTTTTTTGGTGAGTAATTAGAACCAGTTTGATGAAGCAACTTAGGCTTGTTCCATCCTCTTGTTTTGACAGTCGTCTTAACTGCCATCTCCCCAGACCTGAGTTCTAGGTACAGTTTGCAGAAATAAACGCAGACCAGTTACATAAAACTTGTTTCCATGGGGACACTCAAGATAAACAACAGCAGAGTGAAAACACAGGTTGATAGCACAGGCAGCATTTCCTCATTTCCAGACTTAGAGGGAAAATAGTTCCAACGGTGACAACAATGAGTTTGAAGCATCTGCACGAGAAAAAGCTTGTGTTTACTGAACATCCTGGTGAATCACAAAAGCCTGTGATAACAGACTGACCTCAGATGTTATTTATGTTGCTGTTTTGCATAAATCTAAACTCCTGACCTTGCAAATAATGGGCTTTCGTGGATACACCAGCACTTGTACATCCCTTTAAGAACTCATTTATAGGAATATTTTACCAAACATAATCCTTTCTCATAACTAATTCCATTACATTTTCTCCTTTGTTAAGACTTATATTTTAAAGTAAATACAAGGTGTGACAATGGCATAAAAAGAACATGTTTTATCTTTTATCACGTACATGAACAACACCACAGCAAGGCAAACAAATGTATTAACTAAATTTACCTTTATCCTCTTCTCACTAGGGTTTTTTACTGTCCCTCCTCAGTATTCACACACAGTTCTGCTTTGGCAGTTGCTGTCTCAGTTTCCCTCCCCATTCATTATTCAAGGAGTGGTTGCTTGGATGTCCACAGATCTGGATCCGGTTCCATCTTCAGATACCACATGTGGCACCACAGGGCGACTGGTACCATTAGTAACTGTCTCTTTCATGTCATGCAACAACAACAACCCGTACAGCTTGAGGTGATACCAGGTGGTTTTCCTGACAAGATGAGTGCATCCCTGTGAAGCGACTGTGCCATCTCATTGTCAGCATCAGGGATGATGCGGGAAGGTCGTCGGTTATAACTTTCGACCTGTTATGAAAATGTACTGACAGCAGGTGAGCAGCAAAAGCAGTGTTTGATTTGGGAACTTCATGGACATTTACTCAGCATGAGGATGACTGGCAGGCAGGTAGACAAGCGGGTTTGGACGAGCAGAGCAGGGTGAGGCCAGTTTGCAGTAAGGATACATTGGTTTGGAAGAAGTCCGCTGACACCAAAAGTGGAGCTGTCTCACGGCTGCAGGATGAGTGTAGAGTGTAGAGTGGGTGAAAAGTGTGAGTTTGTTTCTGTGACCTAGAAAAAAAGAATTTGTAATGGCAGAGGAAACCATTATATTACAAAGTTCAGATTTTTCACCAATTTCACTTATTTCACTACAGTTTGTGGTTGAGATGTTGGGCCATGTGGGACTTATAAACCAAATAAAAAATGGAGAATAAAATAATAACAATAACATACATTAAGTTATTTACAATTATCAGTTAATACCTGATGTCATGCATTGTATTTCATTTTTATTTTCTCTGTGATTCCTGAGGTAACACTCTCACACCACATAGCCTTTTTCCCTCTAACAGAAGGATTTCTGTTTATAATACCTTCTTAAAATCTAAACAGCAAATGAATCATTTAGTAACTTAAACCAGAGAACATCCAGAAGCTGGCAACACTAACACATAAATGATTGAGGTTTGATACCTACTCTACACCCTAACGAGGACATCAGAACCCACTTTTAGACATCTGAAATGTCCGGATCCAATAAGAATTGGTATCCACAGCACTCCAGACATATTTGTTAGGATAGATGTTGGCCAAAATAAAGCCAAGCTAATTCCATACTTATTTAGTTTGTTTGTGCAGTCTTTGAGTGGTTTAAAGCTCTGAACACAACTTATTCTTTAGGTTCTTTAACACCTCCATGGCTTTACTGACAGCCTGAGCACTCTGCTTTCTTAAAGTCTACACATAGCAGCGGGCAAGAAGTTTGCTTCTGACAAGAAGAAAGAAAACTTGATTTCTGAGATTTTGTTTTATGATTTGCGGGCATCACGGGAAACTTGTGGAACATCATTTCTGTGGTCAAAAACTTTATAAAACGTTATGGAGTTTTTAGTGCCATCTTATGACCTACTGTACTAAATATGGAAAAAAGCTACAGGCAACATGCTTGAATTCTGCTTAAAATATTTACCTTACCTGAAAACCTAAAAGAAACATAACTTTCATATATCCCCTAAGATTTACAAAGGTTTTATGAGCAGAAATATTTATAGTTTTCCTTTTAACAGGATTACTGTTAGTGCACAATATCACTTTGTGTTTCAGGTGTGAACTTTCTTTCATTTGTACAGTGGGTGTCAGCCATGTCCTCCTATTTATCATGGGTCATAAGCTAAGCCTCAGTAAAGCTCATCAGGTTTAATGAGACACTAATTTGCACCAATTCTCTGTCAAACCATCCGAGAGCCCACCGCAGAGTGTACTGCATCATGGGAAAGAGAAAAGAAGGGGAAAAAAAAAAAGTGCTGCCTTTTGCTGTGTAGTACGATATATTCTATTTTTATTTCAATTTATAATATATTTTTTTTCTATTTTCAGATGTCTCTATCTTTACACACATTATAGATGGAAGCTTCTGATGATTTGAGTTAGGGATGTGCATGTGTAATTGATTATTCGAAAATTCAAGTGTTGTCTTTGAATATTGAAAAAAAAAACGGTGACATTTACTGGAAGGTTGGATGTTTATGACGCTGTTATTGCAAGTTTGTTAACGCACAGTTTTCATGTGCAGTAGGTGCGAGACACAGAAAAAGCTTATTTTTATCTACCTTATCTTCCTTGACATAATGGTGGAAGCTAATTTTAATTTCACTTTCTATAATGCAAAAAAAAAAATGTTTGTTCTGTAACTTCTACCCATCACTGCCTCACCTCCGGTAAACGTTAGGAATGGCCAGCTACCAAATGTGCAGTAAAGGAAAGTATTCTGAAAAGCAACAGCAGGGGTGCAAGGGTCTTTACATACAAGTATGTATGTAACTGATATTGAAGTAGAAGATTTCAAGTAATATGCAGTCCCACTGTGTTATTTCAGAGCAAGGTGAGGCATCCACTTAGGTAATGGGAGCCTGACATTGGCAAACACAGTTACTACTTTTAATGTCCAATGTTTAGATTGTGCAACAGCCTAACACACCTACTCTGACACATACAGTTGAGGATGGGCATCATAACCTGTGTTAGAGAGGAGATACCCAGCCTGCGGTTAAGAAGAGGGTGGGATGGAGAGAGTAGCTGTACAGGAGAGGGAGACACAGCACCCGCCCAGAGTCATAACAGCCGGTAAATGACATAAATAAATGACAGCTCTTCCTCTGATTAGTATTCTGATCAGTAATCTCCCCAGTAAAAATCTGAAACAAAGCGAATAATATGTTTGAAGGGCAAAATGGTTTCATGTCATGAGTGACACTGGAGCACAATATGTTTGTATCTCACACCACTGATTTCTGGACCACATCAGCAACATTACTGTCTATATAAGTATAGATGTCTATGTTAGTTTTGCTGTTTTTGCCATTTTAAAATAAGCGGGTACGAACTTTTGCACAGGACTGTATTATATTTATTCAACATGCTGATTCAAAGACTTCATTGGTTAACTCAGAATTTAGATGAATTCAACACATTTTTAAATCTGCAAACATTTATGCCAACTGGCACTGTAAACTGGACACTTTTGGCAGAAAATCACTTACTTTTCCTTTATCCCCAAATCCCTAAAACCTATAGGCAGATTCACAGTCACATTGAAGAAGATGTCTAAGCATTTACTCTTCATGGCTCAGACTGTTGCCAAGAAAACAATCCTCGGTGACAGCAAATCTTCAAGCAAGTCTGATATTAACCGCTGCCCTTATGTTTACTTATTTGCATCACCACCAACATAATAATTCATATAGTCATATTCAATTCTGCATAAACAGTGAAGATTTAACAGCCAGCTTCATGGCCATGAAGCTATTCTCCATTTTATTTAGATTTTCTTCATTCATTTCAGCAAAAACAATTTAGTACTATAACAATATATTATAGGAGCTATAGTTAGGCAAACCCCCTCCAGTAATGTGACTGGGTGAATGATGCTCCGTAGTCTAGACACTGATGGTGACTCATTGAGTCATAGTTGGATCCTTAAAACATCCTCTAATTCAGGATGGTGAAGGGATGTCTTGGGTTGCACAGTGTTTGATCTGGAAGACCGAAAAACACAATTTCAGCCAGAGCCAACTGTACATTGGCATATTGGAGATTGGCCCGATATGTTGATGTAAAAAGCTTTGGATGAAATGAACTTTAACAGCCTGCAGAACTGACAAAGGAGGATCACAATGGGAAAAGAAAGAGCTGGCGTGGTTACAGTCTCTTAATGGCTGCTAACATTACATTGTTTAGTGATTACCAGTAAAATTCCCATAAATCTTTCACAGACAGTGAGATAGTGTTATGCCACTCAGTTTCAGCAATTTTAATGGCTCAGACTGGCATGAAACACTTACAGTTAAATTGTCATTCACTATAAAGGATTAAAAACTGTTGGAAAATTTCTGGTTTTCATAGATAAAAACTTAATCAAGGAGTGATTACTGTAATTTAAACATGAAGGCCTGTTGCACTATGTCGAGAAATGTCTTGTGTTTCATTGTTGTTTAGTATTTGTATTGTCAAAAAAAAACTGAACAGAGAATAGAAAATAAATATAAATCACCTTGATGCTTAAATCCACCAAAGAAGAAACGAACAGGCAGCAAAACCTCCATTAAATGTTAAAGTGTTGCTTATAGCCTTTATGTTTAAAGGTAATGTTTCCTTTGTTTAACTAGCCCTCTCCTTCTTTTTAGTTTGTCCACTTTGTTCTTTCCTCCCTGTATGCTACATGTCACATTATGTTTTGGATGCAATTCTTTTGTCCTATGTACTGTTAAGTACTAATACTAAACAAAAGACCCACACTGTTGTATTAATCAGCTGAAAATTAGCTTTTCATTCTCTCGAATGAAATGACAAATGGCTGTGGAATATGATGGATGATGATTGCAACTTAATTACAGGGAAATAATGCAATCAACATTTTATTGTAATTTAAAAGTAAATATTGAAACTTCTGTGTGTGCGTCCTCTCTGGTGGTTTTAAGCTGTGTGTGTTGCTCTCCTCTTGTTTGCTTCTTTCTCAGCTACTGCATGCACATATTGATTTTCCTATGCTCCCTCTTAATATTTTCACTCAATTAAAACTCTGACAGAACTTGCAGTTCCTGGTCGTTTTTTCCTGACCTACTGTGAAAAGCATGCCATTCAAATGGTCGTCATGTTAATTGTGCTTCTGTGCCCTGAATGTATAGCAGGCCTTCGGCAGTGCAGGTGATAAATGCTTGAGATGCTGGCTTTGCACTCTCACTGTCTCTCCACAAGGTCACAAATGAAGGACTTCACCACTCATAGAGTGAGACACAGTCTTGCATTTCACTATCCATTTAAGCCACCAATCTTTTATTTAAACGGCCAATTGAAAGGACAGTAACAATATCTTAGTCATACACTGACTATGTTTATTTTTATTTATTCATTTTTGGCAGGCATATATCTTGATGTGCCAGCATCGCATTATGGCAAAATCTTTGAAGATTATGTTTATGTCTAAGTTAACAAATGTCCTGCTAATGAAACCAAAAAGAAAAAATTCACATCCCTGCATGGTCTGTGTTTTAACAGTTTGAAATGAAGGAGTGCAAGACACAGGGACAGTTGGCTACTATTGAATGTATTTTTAGAGATTATTAATGTAAAACATTGACAATGGATTCCAGGCACAAGAAGCTCTGAAAATAGATGAATAGAGTGAAATATTGAAAACTTCAAATAGAAAAAGTGAAAAGTGTGTCCTCCCTGCTGTGTTCTATAATGTTTTAACTGATGTTTTAATGACTTTCCTAATTAGATCATATTCTTTTTGATTTGCTTTTTTTTGTCTTGCCTGAATTTATTAATGTCTTAGCCCTAGAAGTCTTAATAAGACCCCTGACACATTATTTCTTTTTAAACTGCTACACTGAGTCTCTAAATCTGACTGCCTAAATGTCCACAATGTATAGTTGTAGATATGTAGATGTTTTTTTCTTGTATTATTGATAAAAACATTTTCTTAGAAGCCAATGTGTTCTTTCTACATTGTTCATTATGTCCAGCCAACAGTGCAGATAGAAAAAAAAATAAAAATGAAAATGAGGGGTTCTCATTTTTAATGAATTTAAAACTGGGAAAAGCAGCAAATGACTAGCAATTGTGCCTGTCTTTTATATCTATAAGCTAGTACAATGTCCAATGACAATATCATTGGATCCAAATATCATATTAAGAGCAAAGATCCAAACAGTTTTTCAAGTAGGAATGCTGAAACCGTTGTCACCGTATCCTTAATACCAGTGCACTGTGTGGACTAAATGTTTATTTTTTCCTCATTAAAAATACCTCAGGAAATATGTGTTTATAGGAGAAAGATTGAATAACTCTTATTCTGCCTCATCAACACTTATTCCCCTCTCTTACTTGACCTTAATTTTCTGCTTTACTAATTTTACCCTGATTCTTTCACCCTAGTAACATAGTAGCACACCCGATTTATTTTTATTTCCTCCTTCTCTTGTGTGCTCTTCATTGAATGTTGACTTGTGAGCCCTAAACCTGTGCTATCGGCTTACACTGGACTTAAGGTCAGGGGGTCACTGGAGTTAGGGAGCAGAGTACATATCCATATCTTGCAGCCTCGGGTGGAGAGCATTAATAAAACTGTAATGGGTATCAGCTGCTCTTAGCTTTGCATTTGCATCTTTGCAGCTACAACTTTCCCCTGCTACATGGGAACGTCTTCATTCTCAGTCTGAGTCATTCTGAATTTTTCTATAATCAAATCTGTTCACTTACAGAAAGCCCTAAACCCTGCACTGTGTGCATAAATACAAATGAATATGTAATTCCACAAGAGATACAGAGCTGCAGGCCAGCTGAGGAGAAAATAGTCATTTTCAGTTCTGTGTTCGTTAAGAGGAGTAAATGTTTGTGAATGTGCACATCTAGCCATTGGGGGTGCTTGTAATGTTCTACTTTATTGGAACTAAATGATCTCTATTGTTAGCACACATATAATGAAGTTTTAATTTAAAGTAGAATCTTTTAATGGTCTCATCAGTAACAAGGCAATATGGGTAAAATCTTATATCACAGCTGATGGAATTTTATATCTTGATTGTGATATTGAACTTTTTTGGGGGGAGTGGGGGGAATCAAATGAGAAACCACTTACAGCTATCAGCAGGGATGATTTTAAATGTTATCGATGTCATTAAATATTCATCAAATGAATAAAATGTGCTTAATAATGCCCCGAACGTTAATGTTATTTTAAGGGTTTTAATTTGCTTTGATATTAACTGAGGCAGGCATTAACCTCCGCTAATATACACTTGGTCTGATTTTTGATTGTCCATTGTACTGAATACTTAACAAATGCAGGAGATTCATCTTCATATTGACGCAGAAATGTATTTTTTGCAGAAATCCTGAAGATCAAATTTTGTTTTAAACTTTGCTACTTTTAACAGCCTAGAACAGATTTATGAAAGGAACATTAGATTACACAATTACATTACTAATCAATAACTTTTTTTCATCTAATGGAAATTATTTGCATATTTTCTGTTTAGCATATGTTTGTACATTCTTTTTGAAATACATAAGGACTTTGCTGAGGAAAAAGAATGTTTTATTGAATGTTAAAAAGGGGTTAACAGAGACCCTTTCACATTTCATTTTTGTCTGAGGCTCTTTTTTATTTTTTTTGAAGTAGAGAGACCCACCAGATTGTCGCTAAGTGACACCCTTTCTTTAGATGCTTTGTCATTCTTAGACACAATCAATAAAACAGAAACATAAAATTAATGTCAACCTGGACCACAGTATGTGAAGGGAAAGCTAAAGGCTCTGGCATTCTCATGCAAATAGCAATAATAATTATTTCCTAAGTGCCTTCCTTGCTCACTCCAAATAGATTTTATTCAGTCACAGAATCAAATAGCTTGAGGCAACAGAGAGATAAAATGAAAGACATGTACATTCAGAGACAATTAGGGAGCCCGGATATTAAAAATATGTGTTTCCACTGTGTCGGGTGAGTCCACGCTTGCTCTTTATGTGTGTAGGGTGTCAAAACCTGCAGGAAAAATGAGATGAGAGTCTTTCATTAAGGATGACAGTGTGACTCTGACACCCAGGCTGTGACAGAGAGCGAGTGGAAGGCGAGATGGAAAGTGATAGAGAGATATCATTAGAGTAGGCATCGCAGTGAAACTGGTAGAGGCCATCAACATGGAGGGAATAGATCGACAAATAGAGAAATTTGGATGGAAGAGGCATTGAAGGATATGGGTGGGGGGTGGTAGGGGGTAAGGAGGAGCAGAGGGAGAGCAGAGCACCACTGAGAGGCTGTTATAATATACCAGTCAGATGGAGCTTGGGAGGGATGAGAAAAATAGCTGTAAGAGCTCCCTGCTGTGGTTTAGGGGGCTATTCTAGGTGACTCTGGCAACTGTCATCCTCTCCTTCCACCTCTTCCTGCCTCGCTTTAGGCAACATGATGACAATTATGACACAGGACTGACCAAATGGATTCCTCTCACTCTTTCCTACAAGAGTGAGTGAGATAACTTACTTTACTCTAAAGCACACAGGTGTCATTGACCACGTAATAACACATGGGAAAATGTTTTCGATATAAAGATGAAAGATTCCACCAGCCAAACACATTTTTTACCAGCCTAAATTGCCTTTTTTTTTCACATTTATGTTTATTTCAGTATTTTTTTTAATAGATGTCCTCGAGGACGTATGTAGTTATTTATGTGAAAAGGCCTAATTTTACTAGTACAAGTAGCAAATTGCTGTCCAAGCCAATGTAGTTTTTGTACTTTTAGCTAGTAGTATCTCATGTACCCCTGATTTCAATTTGCTGCTGTTTTTATGTCTAGATGTAGCTGGAGGCATTATGCTTGGGTCCGTGTTGTCCATTCATTTGTCTATACATTCCTACATCCATCCATCTCATTCTAATGATTGCAGCATCTTAGGAACGCTGTAAGAGACGAGCAGCATGAGGGACTTTCTTCAAATTCGCCACAAACGTCCATTTAGATGAGCCGCTAAGACTTTGGTGGTGAGAGGTCAAAGGTAAAGGTCAAAGTCACTGTAAATGATGATATCACAGGAATGCTATAATAATGTTAGGAATAGTGGAGTATGTTTTAATAGAACAACATCAGGAACCGAACAAGTTAAAACAAGCTTAGCACGATTAGTTCAGACTCACTTCATTTCTCCTTGCTTCAGTCTTTTTTTGTCAGTTACTATTTTTGATTAAAATGATGTGTTTCTCCTTTGAACTCTTTCTCCTCTATATCTGTCCCTGCAGTGTTAACACACGGTTCACCAGACTTGCCATGATGTGTGCGTTGGCCTTCATTGCTGTGTAGCAGGAGGGGATAGTACACTGATAGTTGTTCCATGTTAACGTGATGCAAATGTGCTCAATTTGGGTTGTATCGTTGAAAAAACAAGCGCTCCTAGTATTTGTAAAGAAGACTGAGAGCAGAAGCCCAGTTGTGGCACATGATGTGATTTTAGAGTGTGAAAGGTCTTGTGGTGCACAAGGTTGCAGTGGTTACAAGAATATTCTGCTATAAACCTTTACCTGCAAGTTTTAGTCTTTTTGGGATTCACTTGCCAAATGAAAAATCAACCTGCATTTTGCCCTTCGCGGTTGTTAATTTTGGAACATGTGTGCGTGCCTTTATATCCATATTTGCTGATGTAACCCACAGGCATCACAATTTATCTTTACATAACTATAGCAGGCAGTGTGGATTAGCGCAATAGGTGGGTATAAGCTGAAAGAACAGAGAGACAGTAGTTACTAGCTCAGGGTGTGAGAGGATCAGTTAAACAGGTTGTAAGGGAGGATTTTTTTTTATAAGCTGTAGAAAGGATGCTGTAGAAAAAATAGCATCTGTCCTTGGGCACAAAGCAGAGCAGATAGACTACAAAAAGTTAACATCACCTGCCAGGTAAATGCTAATACATTTTAGCATTCGTTGGTAAGTTTGTTTACCCTATGAGCAACATTGGTCCAAACCATCATTTGATGTTTTCATAATATTTTTAGGCAGATACACCAATTTATACCAATACGGGGGGGACTGTGGCACAGGAGGTAGAGCAGTCGACCACCAATCGCAGGGGTGTTGGTTTGATCCCCGGCTCCTCCGTTCATATGTCGCAGTGTCCTTGTGCAAGACACCTCACCCCAATTTGCTCCTGGTGTAGGCCAGCGGCAGAGCAATTCCCCCATCAATGTGTGAGTGTGTTTGATTGTGAGTTTGAATGGGTGAATGAGAAGCAGTATGAAGTGCTTTGAGTTCCATTAGGTAGAAAAGGGTTATATGCTCTTTTACATTATACTTCATGTCACAGGAAGCACTTCCCAGCTTCTGAGACAGTTGCATGATCAGTGCTAACTACAATATAGGGTCCGGGACATAAAGTCAGCATATTATAAGTCTGTATTTTCCTTTCTCCCAGTGAACACTGCACCTAAAATGTGATCAGTCATCTATTAACTATATCGGAGAAATACTGATGCATTTCATCTTTCTGTCAGTTACTAGATTACAGTTTAAATGGTTATCTGCATCATTTATTATGTGGCCATGGCTGTGGCCTTGGATCTGTTCATTTTCCTGGAATCATCATACATACGTAAAATACAAGTGATAACATCTTCTGACATTACCTTTAAGACATATCTGGATGGATGTGGGACCACAGATTTGGGATGTGTGATACATCAAAATAGTTTGATTAATTCAAAGTTTTGCTATGAATGATGTGAAAACTGGCTAAATTGAAAAACCAAAGTATTACTCCGTAAGGTGTTGCTAAAACTTCAGCAGCTATCCACGGTTATGACATCATCTGTCACTGTTTCCATAGAGCAGGCTGCATGTGTGTTGCCTTTGCTAGTCACCAAGTTGGAAAGAATGGCTGCCATAGCAGGCGGCGACAACAAAATCAAACCAAAGACATGCAGTCATGTTACCTACATTATATGGAAACAAAAGATACTCTGTTTCTCCTTAGCAGCCGTAGTATTAGGCACCTGTTAGCAATCGCTTATGTGTGATGATGTGCTGTTGGCATGTTCAGGGATGGTACAGAATGTAGGTCACCTGTGATTTAGAAGGAATCAGAATCCAATATGAAATTACTACAGGTTGGTGTTACTTTCTTATTATGTTAAACAGCTGCTCATAGTGTTGTTCTTTATTACAGCTTTGCTAGTGATGTTAACATATATACTTTTTAATAGCTTTAAATCTATCTTTTAATTATGTTTTGTTCACGTAGACAGAATTCATTATTCGTGTGCAGAGACAATAATAATTAAAATTGCCCAGAACACAACACAACAACAGATATAGGAGTAAATGGGGAGATGAGTTTTAGATTCATTAGACATTTATGGGGAAGCTTCTGTTCAACTCAAACTGCAAAGAATGACATCCAAGCAGTTACTATTAAAATATGTGATTCGACTATTGTAGTTACTCTAAGCACATGGTTCACACCAGAGCAGGATACATGTCACTTGCAAAAATGACACAGAACCATCAACACAGAAACAATCAATCTGACTAGAAAATTGGAATTGAGCACGGACGCCTGCAATGTGATCGTAACTTGGGATACAGGATGCTTATGAGGGAATGTGCAAGGCATGGGCAGCCCTGAAGGCCCCTATTATTTATGTTGACATTATGAGCTATTATTTACCACCATCATCAGACCACATATTGAGTTTTCGAATGTGTATCACATGACCTTTTCTACCATTCACACAGAATAAATTATATAGTTTTCTTCTTTCCATTTGTACCTGAGTGAAGAGTTAAGCAGACTTTGTTCACCTGATCGGGACTAGAGAGTCAAATGTTTTCAAAGTAAACACTTGACCGGAGGGTAAAGGCAGTGGTTGTGTGCTGTCCTGTAGGGCAGCTGCAGGCTGAGACCTGTGCTGTGGATAAAAGGAATAACAGAAATGTGGAGAGGGCAGCCAGAGTTAAAAGCCACAACGGCACTGGCTGGTCTCAAGGACGAGTACACGGGAATGCTTTTAACTGCTGGCCCCTCTGGGAGAAAAACAGAAATTTTATTAAACAAAATTAAGTGGCTGGCAGGATGAGCCAAGACCTAAATATCTGTGGTGAAAGAGCTTTGTAATTTTTGTTCCTGTTGTGTATGAATGTCGAACCTTAGAAAGATCTTGTTTTTCTTTCCATCTACAAGCATCAATGTTGCTTAAAGAAATATCTGTGTTGTTTGTTGCTGTTAAACAAAGACACGCAGTTGCATTAGTGCAGCTGAACCCAAAACCTGGCCAGTATCATCCAACTGTCTCAGACGTTCTCACTGTGCTTACCTGAAAAAAACTGTAAACAAAATTCACATTTCTAATGGATTTGATTCAAAAGCAGCATTTAATCTTTTCCATGCTAAGCCATCATAGCTTTGCACGGCGTATTCTTTGCTGTTGTTGCAAATGAAGTGAGCAAAAATGGAACCTCTCCTGTATTTATTGCCCATGAGTGATATGCAAATGTTTGATGTTCTCCTGCATATAAAACATGCAGTGTTGAATCTCTTAGAATATTGCAATCAAATCAGAAGTTTTTTTGACTACGTTTGCTTTTAACTTGGGAAGTGTTACAATGTCTTCTATTTCTGGTACTTTTAAACTAGTAGAATCTGCAGTAAAAGACAGGAAAGACTTTCTAGGAGCTTAATACAAGAAAAAGAAAGACAGGTATGTATGGGGGAAGTGTCAAGGTGAGGGGGGCATCAGTCTGGGGAAACCTCAAACTTGCATTTCTGAACAATACATTATTACTTTTTTGATAATTCAGGAAGATGTCCTCATGCCTAATTTAATATTGATATATAATTTAATATTATCTATTCTCTAAGTGTTGGCCCCTGAAGGGAGAAGCCGAAAGCTGTTGATCTTTTGATCTATACTAAAAAGTGCCCTTTTTGTACAGCACTGAATTTGATACATTTATCCGTACATACATTATCTGTCACCACTTATCCTGTTTGAGCTGCGGAGGGGCTGGAACCAATCCCAGCTGTCATCGGGTAGGCGGGGAACACCTGGACAGGTCACCAGTCTATCTCAGGGTCACAGAGAGACATACGCAGACAGACAAACATTCACATTCACTTTCACGCCTACGGGCAATTTTAGATTCGCCAATTAACGTAACATGCATGTTTTTTGGATTGTGTGAAGAAACCGGAGAATTGGGAGGAAACCCACGCAAGCACGCAAAGTCCATTCAGAAAGGCCACAGCTGGCCAGGGCACGAGCCCAAATACCTCTTGTCCTCTTTGTCACTCTTCTTCACTTCTCATCTATATTCCCCATTAATTTGAACACTTGACAGTGACCATCTATTTAAACTCATCCACTTCCACCACACTTGTCCTTTGACACTGCATCATTCCACCACCCTCCCTCCCATTTACACACTTGTACTCCATCTTGTTCCTACTGGCATTCATCCCTCTTCTCTCCAGTGTGTTCCTCCAGTTCTCCAGGTTCACTACAGATCAGAATGTCATTTGCAAGAATCATAGTCCATTGAAACTCGTGTCTGACCTCATCCATCAACCTGTCCATTACAACTGCAAACAGGAAGGGGCTGAGAGCAAACTCACCTCACCTTGAACTATTCTGTCATTCCTACTGCACAATTCACTGCTGTCACACTGTTTTTATACATATCCTGTACCACTTTTCCGCCAGTCCTGACTTCCTCATGCAGTACAACAGCACTCTGCTATACGCTTTCTCTAAATCCAGAAGCATGCAATGCATCTACTTCTGGCATGCCTTATATGTCTCAATCAACACTCAAAGCAAACACTGTGTCTTTGTAAATCTTTCTTGGCATTAAACCATATTGCTGCTCACTTATTATCACCTCATTTCTCAGCCTAACGTTTACTACTCTTTCCCACAGCTTCATGGTGTGGCTGATCAACTTTATGCCTCTATACTCTAGTTTCTGCGCATCTCCCTTGTTCTCAAAAAAGTACAATTCTTCTCACTTTTCAGAATTGAATAATAGTATTAAATATGTGAATCAATTTATTTATTAATATTTTTCTCCCGTTTGTCCCGTGCGTTCAGGGTTGTAACAGCGTATCATTGTCCGCATGTTGACTTGGCACAGTTTTACGCCTGATGCAAACCTCCCCAATTTCTACAGGGCTTTGAACCGGCACTGCACAGCTGACCCATTGACCCCTGTTGTCCGTGGACGACTGTCTTTACAACTGAGCTACAACCGCCCCCACAATAATAAATATGTGAATCAAAAACATTTGTGGCAATATCAATTTGTCCATTTAAAAAAGGGGAAAAATGCCAGTATTCTTATGTATTTGATAAAAACTGTGATGTGTGTATTTACACATGCCAGGGCACATGAAAGATCACTTGTTAGTCTTCAGTGACAGCAGAGAGAATATATGATGAATTATTCCTTTGTTCCCATGACAGAGCTTGTCCTTCACAGCGATATTAGATTAGTGTGAGAGTATACACCATGTTGTTTGGAGACACTGAAGTTAAAGAAATATTCTGAATCCAGATCTACATTTGAGCTTAAAAAGTAAGACCAAAAATACTCCAATATGGACTTGTTATACATATAGTCTATTCAAGTAGAAGTTTCTGACAGACTTAGATCTCTCAATACCCAAAATATTATATGAGATTACTACTCTCCTTTCGGCTTGAGATTACACATGAAAAATTCATCAAATGTATAGAAAGTTTCATATGTCAGGAGATTTAACTTCAAGATTTCAAACTTGTATCAAAATAGTGGGATTTTATAACCATCGTGCAAATGACCGATTTGTAGATAGTTGTATGGTGATGGTACATACAAATAGAGTGAACTGGTTAGTGATTAGATTGGCTGTTAATGACTCATGACAAAGCTACAGATTTATTTCAACAATTGATCAGCAGAAGTGACTAAATCATTTTAAGAAAACTGTTTGTGGTCCATTATATGACAATTCTCAGTAGTGGAGCAGACACTCCGAAGGTCAATCAAGAGCAGAGGTAGCTGCCTTTTTGTGGCCTGTCGCCAGTTTCAACGGACGCCCGCTGGCATGGAGGTTGGACACTTTTTGCATAAGAAGAGGAGATAAAAAACATATCCCAAATGAGTTATGTACAATAACTTGTTGGAATTTTGCAGGTTCATTGTCCCTTAAAAGTACAAGATCTTTATTTTACAATTTAGTCCAAAAATGTCCATGTTTTGACAAAATAAAAGGTTTTGAGGTGTTTATACAAGTCAGTGATGTAAAATCAAAAATAACTTGTCTCTTTCAAAGCAATTGTTTAGGGTAAACTGCAAGTTGTAATGGCCCATTACCAAAAGCCCTCTGTCCCGATCATTTTGCCTTTTAAATATTAATAACTCTGTCCTGATCTTTGAGTGTAGACCACTGCCTATTTCAAACAATGGAAACTGAGACAGATAACATCCTCTCTCTTTACACATTTTCTGTCATGCATATATATATATATATATATATATAAATAACAGCAGCATATAACTGAAAGATAATTTTATGACAACTGTCAGTAACTCTGACTTTAGGGCTTCAGCCAACGAAGCAATCTGCCCTATCAGAGATGGACCCAAAACATACAGTTACCCAAGTGGAAAATGCATGTGGTTTATGGACTCGGTAAAGACACAGGTGTAAGGAACATGGAGATATGGGGTTTTGTCAATTTGTTAGGATTATCAGATGGAAAAGTGTATGAAGAGGTAGCTTAAAATGAGGAACTTTAGGAGACTTACTTCTGCTGATTACCAGTTATTGTGGAGTGGGGGGAGGATATGTTTGTTTCTTCAAATATCGATCTGATCACCTATCAGCACATGTCTGTACTGATAAAATATAAACCAATCAGCCACCATGAGTGCTTACTGTCAGTATTTATTTTCATATCTAATATTGTCTCACCGTATGTATAATAAATCTGTGCCTTACTCCTGCATGGGGCATGTCGCTCAATAACTAAATTAGAGTCAGAGCACATATATTTAATTCATTCGTTTTTATTTGCTTTCCAGTCTGCAGCCTCAGTCAGAATTGTTGGAGTTCACTAAAAAGAATTAACATCTTAACAACTATATCTCAATCAGGACTACAGTGTGTGTTTGAAGAAATGTGACAGCAAATTGCTGCTCACCAATAATTTTGCTGTTAACATTATGTTTATTGCCTAATTTTCCACTTTTATTTGTGCTATAGATCAAAGGTTGTCAAAACTATTAATTATGTTACTGACTAACACTCTGGTTTACATGTTCCTTCTGTACATGAGCATTAGTTTATTTTGACCCAGTACTATACACTGTCCTGCTACTTAAATACCGATTGAAAGACTAATAAATTACCAGGTGAAAATAAGTTTGGAAATGTATACTGACATTAGTCCATTCTGAGTATTGTTTGCTAAACGCTATACTACAGGCTCTATCAGGAATATGCTCCACTCACCTGCTGTGTCTGAGCCCAAATGAGTTGATAGATGTAGCATCCTCTGTATTTTTCACACAACCAGAAGTAGTGAAAATGTACTAGTGAATGTGCCAGGTGTAGATTTGATTAAACTGCTGAAGTTAATGTGAATCATTGACTTTTTGATAAGGGAGTAAATTGGTTTCCATTTTAGGAGATCAGAAAAATTATTGCATATATTTTCTAACTGCTGCTTTTGGTATTTACTCTACACTGATCAGTTTTTATCTGCCTATTTTTCTCTCTCTGTGTAACTTTAATTTACATGATTATCCTTCACTGTTATCCAGCAGTATTATCTTTCCCACACTGTTTTTGCCTGCTGCCTTTCTGTATTATGCACCCTGTCTTGTGTTTCCTGTAGTGATGTGGTCTGGTACGCCGGTGCAGTGCTGTTTAAACAGGCACAACATCGCCCCATGTAACCCCATCCCACACACAGCAGGCCGCTCAGCTCCTTGTAGCTGTCTCATCCCAACATCGCCTCATGCGTGAAAATCAGTGGAAATGTGAAGAAACGTTAGCTGACCTGTTGAGAAACAGCATCACGAGCACAGATCGATCTTGGTTGCATGAGTCGCCTGAGCCGTTATCTCATCAGCTCTGGGCAGCAGCGTTGACTCACTGACGGAAAAGGCGGATCAGAGGCAGGATTAAGATCAGTCCATTTGCCAATTAGCACCTGCGGCACAGAAGCCACTTAGAGCCTCGGGCGGAGGAGGGCCAGGGCAGACCCATGAATTATACAGACGGAGGCAGTGGCAAAATAATAATGAGTAAGCTGATAGATAAACCACTGGGCTATCTAGGCCCCAGATGGATGTTACTCTGAACAATAAGTCACAAACCTCCCATTTGTTTTTACTACTCTTTATTTCTCATTTTCTATTCACCTCACTCTCTTCAGCTGTGCCTTCCTGTTTACTCTTTACAGTATATGTCTTCTGGTCATGGAATTGACAACCAGCTCACCTGAGTCTGAATTAATCAAACTAATACTTGGTGACAGGGAGGAGTGTGCAAGCATCCAACCATCAATCTTTTTAATCAGTGATGCCATTCTATTAATTGTGTATACTTGTGCACCACACATAAGGCCGGCTGTATTGGTGCAAGATGAAGTGCAATGTCAGAATCTTTTTTTAGCATGAAAGTAAGGCATAAAGGGAAAAACACCTTGAGGCAGAAATGATTGATTCTCCAATCAAACTGCATTTCCAGGATAAAATGTCTAAAAGTGTGGCTTCTTTTGCAATGATAGTTTGACAGCTGTGTGCTGTGAAACTGATTACATGCTCTGGATGAATGTTTCCACTAGTGGAGTTGGTATAATGCAGTTAAAAAAAAAAGTAACTAAAGACCACAAGTCAATCTAGTCAGCTCTCTGAATGTGGCAGTCTGGAGTTTGTAGCAGCAGTTCATGCAAACATGTTGTATCTGGTGTTAATTAAGGCTCTGAAGCCTGGTAAATGAATGAATATGTAAATGAATAATGTAGCAGCTGCTTTAATTTGGACATTTACTTCATTAATTAAATAAGACATAGTGACTCCTTTAGAATTTTAAGAACTGTACAGATGTGTTTTCAAACTATAGGAAACAGTAAACTGTAACTTACAAAATGTCTTATTCATTAACACAATGCAGCACAAAGAAGACTTAATTTCCTGAAAGGTTTTCTTCCACCCCTTGGTAAAAACAAAAGCAGAGATGGCATGATAAATTGCCTGAAAGCTTGTGTACCTGCCGAACAAGTTTAATAAAACAGAAATGTTCTTGTTTTCCAATGCACTACTCTGTCAACAGTGCTTATCACTGCTGAATGCAGGTGTGTGAAAATGTATTGATTGAAAATGTCAGATAAGATTTGGTGTAAGGAATGATGAAAACATTCCAACTCAGATCCAGATGGAAATGATTGACTTATTCTCCATTTTTCTCACCCACTCTATTTGTCTCACATCTAAATCTTGATAAAAACTTTTACTGGCTGGTCCTTTTTTGACATGTTAAAGTTTATGTTTCCTTAGCAACTGCATCCATTGCATTTATTTTTATGACCTTCTAATCTGTGACCTTCTAATCTGGCTGTGATCCCACATGTTGTACAAATTGACATGTCAGGAGAGGTGTGATGAGAAGATGTTGCAGCAATATTAATTACTTAAAGAGGAATAAAACTAAGCAGAACCTCTGAAAAGTTTAAAAGAAAAAAAAATCAAATATATCTTATTCTAATGTAAAGGTCACAGCCGCTATTAAAATTTCTTACTGTTGAATCCTAAATCCTGTACTTCTCTACAACCTAAAATTACAACTAAAGTTGGGACTATGTCTTAAACGTAAATAAAAACAGAATGCAAAATCTCATCAACCCACATTTTATTCACAACAGAACATAAACAACATATCAGATGTTGAAAATTTTAAATTTTTCATTTCAGTTTCATCATTTCGAATAAAATATTAGCTCATTTTGAATTTGATGGCAGCCACACATTTCAAAAAAGCTCTAAGAGGAGAAACAAAAGGCTGGAAAAACAAAAGGAGAAACATTTGCCAACCAATCAGGTTAATTGCTAACAGGTCACTAACGTGACTGGGTATGAAAGAAGCATAGCAGGGAGGCAGGGCCTTTCCAATGTATAGGTGGGCAGAGGTTCACCAATCTGCGAGAAACTGCATTCTCTGTGCCAAAGCTCATTTTAAATGGTCTGAGGCAAAATGGAAACTGTTTTGTGATCACAATCATAATCTGAAAAAATTTAGAAACCATGGACACTGTGTCCTGTGGACTAAAGAGGAAAGGGACCATCAAGCTTGTTATCAGTGGACAGTTCAAACGCCTGCATCTCTGATGGTGTGGGGGCTGCGTTGGTGCCTATGGCGTGGGCAGCTTACACATCTGCAAAGGCACCATCAATTCTGAAAAGTACATAGAGGTTTTAGAGCAACATTTGCTCAAAACCTAAACAATGCCAAGCCATAACTGGCCTGCCTGCAGTCCAGACCCTTCATCAATAGAAAACATTTTCATAAAACAACAACAACAACAACAAAAAAAAAAAAATGGCAACAAAGGCCCAGGACTGTTGAGCAGCTACAATCCTGCATCAGAAAAAATATTCCTCTATACTAACACTCCAGAAACTGGTCTCCTCACTTTCCAGCTGTTTACAGGCAGTAAAAAAAGAGGGGATGCTAAACAGTGGTAAAAAGGTAACTTAACACAAAATCCACTTTGACATAATAAGTTATATGTTTAAGTACCTTTAATTGTATATTTACAGTATGTTGGAGTTGAAAATAACCAAAATATTTAGTTGAAATGACTTCTGCCACCAAAGGAATGATATCTCCAAACACTGCTATGGGTAGAAGGAGCAGTATGGACAAACAGGCTATATGAGGACTTACTGGCCAGAACAAAGACAGTATTTAGTAGAAATGTCCTTACCTAATCTTAAGTATTGTTATCTCATCTGGCATGGCCCCGTCCTGCTGTCTGTGTTCAACAAGATGGGAGGGAAGGACTCACAAGCTGATTGCACAGCAGCAGAAAGGAAGGCAACACAGAAGCAGGAACTTAGTGATGCTAGTCAGGTAAATTTAACTATTGGAGCCTCTGTGTGCAGAAATCCAGTGTTACATCCTTGGTTTAAATTATTAACAAATGAAAGTGTTTTTATTTTTAAAACAAAGCATTAAGCTGGAAATTTTACATTTTTAACCCATTACAATATTAGATTGTGTTACATAAATAGAACATATTTACATATGATAAATGAAAATAGTAAGTTTGTATTTATAATATATATATATATATATATATATATATATATATATATATATATATATATATATATATATATATATATATATAATATTGCATATAAATTTAACAGAAAAGGACTGATTACAAAACATCTCTCATACTGTAGCATGTGCACGATGTTATGCTAAGTTACCAACAATGCTGTACTTATTTTTTGCCATTTCCCCCTACACAAAAACTCAGTGTGAAGCAAATGATCTATTGATCTGACTCAGAATAACCCTCTGAATGTTATTCTTATGTACATCTTACATGCACAAAGAGGTTATTTCCCGTCATTATGACACAGAAAAATGAAAAGTACAGATACTGAATCAGTAATTCTTTTCTTCTAATATCACTGTTAGTGAATTCTGAAATGATATAAAAAGTCTATTCAGTGATAAAGCAGCACCTATGAGGTTTTTGTTTTTTTCTTTGATGTTCACATCACTAACTACTCTGACTTTGTGTACATAACCAGAATAAAAATTTTTAAATTGGGTGATACTTCCATATAAGTCTGAATTGCTGATTTACCCAGGGGCCATGCTAAGCAGCTAAAGTTCCACTGGACTTTTAGGCTCTCACTTTGTGTGTGTGTGTGTGTGTGCGTGCGTGCGTGTATATACGTGTGTGTCTGTGTGTGTATACGTGTGTGTGTATACATATGCGTGCATTATACGTGTGGCTCGTTCAGTATGGACTCTGCCTTGTGCCTCATTGTGTTTTCCTGCGTTTGTGCTGTGAGAAGCAGGCACGCTGATGTCTGATCCAATCACTCTCAGCTCTGGTTGGCTGGAGGCCGGAGACAGCCAGGAAAAACATCACACGGAGAGAAACAGAGTGAGGAATGGACAATGTGTGAGCTGTGCATCTGTAATGGTTTGGTCTGGGGCCCTATTTACCAGTGTAGCCTATTACAGACAACTGAGGATGTGTTCAAACTTTTGCTATAAAACATGATTAGTCCCACATAAAATTTTTTTTTTAATTTATTTATTTTGAATTGCAATAACTGGAGTCTTTTGTGTTTTCATCTACAGCTGTAATCAGGTTAATCAGCTACTTAACCTCAACCAAAGCACCATATTTTCTTTATCCTGTCTTTTTATTTTTGTTCTGTCAGTAGTAGTTTGGAAAATGATTTTGGGCATCAGATAAGGCTTTACACTAGTTGTATAAGGCCCTGAAACAAAATCCGTAACATCCCGAACATTTCTGTAATTTTGAAAACAGTGAAAAAAATAGATGGCAAACTGCTAAAAGTTTCTTTGCACATTCAAATTGAAGAATAAATCCTCAACAATATAAAAAAACTGTTTAAAATAGAATGAATGTGAATGTAAAATATCACAATAGCTTTTGTTTACACTCTTGGCAAACCTTTAAAAGTTACTGAAGCGATGTAATAAAGGCTGAATAAAACTTCTCTAAAAATTCTCCAATCACATATTACAGAATGTGTCTGCTTCTTCGTAGGATCTATGTAACACACAGATGGAGAATGTCATAAAATGAAACGAAATGATTACATTTACGTTTTAGGTAATTTTTTCCTGGTGTCTTAAACTTGGAAAGAAATACACGTGAAGCTATCAGACACATTTTGTATTAACAATATACTCAACATTATTAAAATGGTTCTCTTTTTGATTCACTTTCTGTTTTCAATCTCTGTTATTTACTGAGGCGGCAGCTCATCATGCAATCAGATGAGAATGGCCTTCTACTGTAGGCGCTTTCTGAAAAGAAAAAAACAAGTTTGAAGGTAGTACCTATTGGAGGTCAGAAAAGAAGAAAATAAAACAATTATTGCAGTAACAAGATTAATTTGCGGTCAGATGACGATTAAACGTTGAATGGAAAATAACTTCACGCTTGCGACACAATATATTAAGGAAAAATACATGGAATGCAGAAATTGTTAGAAAATAAATGAGGGGCACTGTTTTTTGTGTAAAAACTAACAAAAATCATCTGATCATAACAGGTCTTAGTATTAGGCAAATACAGTCTCACCTCAATTCACTGTGCTATTATTCAACAAAATTAAAGCAAAAAAGGAAAAATTGCATTACCCAATTTGGACCAAGCATTAGCTGTCAAACAGACAGCCTCATATTAGCCTCTAGAATGCTCTGATAGAGAGGAATTCTTGGTCGACTCAATGACTCCAAGATGCACAGGTCCTGGTTCCAAAACAACCGTCATGCTTGACAGTGTATGAGGGGTCTTTGCTGGTTTGGCTTGGTTTTCACCAAACATCACTCTGGGCATTAAGGCCAAACTACTCCACTTTGCTCTTATCTGTCCGTACTTGTTCACTCTTCTTCTAATTGTGCTGTAATTGACTTAACACGTCACACGCTCATTGAGACCTGTAGGTTCTGAGATGTAGCTCTTGGGTTTATTGTTTTTCCCTGAGCATTGGACAGTTTGACCTTGGGATGAATGTGCTGAGATGTGGGGAAGATCGACAGCTGTCTTGAAAGCTTTCTCCTTTGTGATGTAATCTTTATCACGGTAGAACATTCAACTCCAGATTGTTTGTTTGGAAATGGTTTTACTGTATAAACCTTTCCAGATTGATGCGCAGCAGCAACTGCTTCTTTAAGACCATTGCTTATGTATTTGCCTCCTGGCATTGTGTTAGCACACACCTAATGAAGGCCAGCAATCTGCCCAAACCTCTGCTGTTATAGACGTCTGCACACCTGCTGATGGTCAATGAATCCATGGCTAATGATCAGCAGCACCTGGCTGCAACTTCCTCTCCTAAATCTAGTGGAAGCAGAAAGATGATACCTTTTTTGCCCAGGTTTTTTTTTTCTCTTTGGCTTCAATTTTGTTAAATAAATAATGGCACGATGAAAAAAGTTATATTTTGTTGTTCGTCTGAGGCTGTGTTTTCCTAATGTCAAAATGCGAAATAACATTTATTAAAAAAAGGGGGTACTAACATTTGATCATGACTGTAAATGTGTGCTGAACAGATTGGATCACATTTAAAGGTGGAGTTGCATTGCAAGTGATTGCAGTTTCCGTTTCTGCTTCCTGCCTGCTGTAAAAACTAACATTTCTTAATAATATTTTTGGTTTTCTGCTGTGGATTGTCTTTAACTGTTTTACATTTTAAAACTACAAGTGAGCCTAGTGTAACATTAGATTGTGCTGCAAGTGCTTTTTGATTATTATTAGCCAGGAGCCCATTTTGACAAAAACATAACATTTTTAATCGAGCACTCTGTCTCTCAGTTTTCTGCAGTTCACTGGGTGGACGCCACATTGAGTGGTTCTTTGTATTATTAAATATTGTTAAAGGCCAAAATGGGATATGAATGTCAGGTAATGAATGTTATTGTGCCTATTGATTTTCTGTCATTTTTTGCCTGTATGACAATGAAAACAGTCTTCCCTTTAATGTTATGGACACTTGTGTAAAACAGACATCTAACAGTGTTTTTTTCTGCTACATCAAGCAAACCAATCAAAAGCCTCAACACAATTATGTCCTTAACAAAGGAAAAACATGTGGATTGCACAGCAGACAATTTGAGACATTCAGGAAAGGCCCAGGATAACAATGGCTACGCTCTGTTCGAGTGTCTTAGTAATCCACGGCAGTGTGACAGTGAAGAACTCAAATTTCTAGCAATCCCTATTTTTAATGATCATGCAAGTGCAGGAACGTTATTAAATTGAGGATTAGGGTATGTGCTTTAGAGTCTTAGCATTGAATTGCTAAAGCTAATGTTTTTTACCTTTGCAATGTTGCATTTAAATTTTAAAGGTTTTTGACCTTACATTTACCATGTCGAACTTGTCAATCTCAGAAGCAGATTTCTCCTCCCAATTTCTCATCATAGCTTCCATGACACATATTCTCCTCGCCCATTTTATCATTACTGGTTTTCTGTGTCTCCTTTCACTTTAATATAATAGATAAAATGTATGAATAGACTTTCGAATAGCTGGGAATCTGTCTGTCTGCCAGTCCTTGTCTCTCATTACTTCTGAATTTTAGCTTTTTAACATTAACTATGCATTGTGCTTAAATGAGATGACTACTGAGAGCTGGAACACAGTGGAATGAGCATATATCCAACATTCTCATGGAGATGACTGTTTTTCAGTAGATAAAACATGCTCTTAATCAGATGAAGGTCATTTGGTAGATTGCAGAAGTGCAGAGAGAGTGGGCAGAAAGTAATGAAGATGTGTTATCAGGCTTTAGGTTGACTACATACTGAAATAGTCTTTACTCTGTGACAGATTTACATTTTTTTCAACACTTATGCTTCTTCATATTAATGCTGATTATGATTAATTGCCAGTGAAGTGTTGAGTTTTGGGAGAACCTGCTCTCCGCTGCTTTCCGGAAACCATCCATCAGTCAGACTCTCTAAAGTGATTTGTGTCGAGGTTAAGAAGCAGATGCTGCAGCCAGGTTTGACTGCCAGTATGAAAATGTCTGAATGAGTAACGGGTTCTGGACAAGATAGGGCATCACTCGGGGCAAGATCATGGCAGGTGAAAAATGGTATTGATAGAATGAAGGATACAGTGGTAGACTGGTCGGCTTCCCCATCTCATCCTCCTCTTTTATCTTCTCTACTCTGAGAATTGATCCAGTCCTACAGTGTGCAGCCACTGGACATCCTTCAGCGGCATTTCCTGGGTATCACCCCAACACCCACTAATGTGATTTCCCCACCATGCATCCACACTAAAACGTATTTTCCTTCAGTTCAGGAATTTAAATGATTAATCAATTTACAAATAATATTTGAAGAGATTGTAAATATATTAGTCGACAGTAGAGAGGACAAGGACGTGTGTTGTAACTTTCAGACAATATATTGTAAGTGATGGTGCCTCCTAAAGTTTGATAGCAAAACTATATTTGCTAATCAGCTGTGGGGGTCACACAAATTATAAATTGAATGCATCACTCTATTTAATATTATTATTTATTCAAGGACGTGTCGCAGAGGAGCTACCTCTCTTTCACAGGAAAGATCGGATCACACTCACAGTCACAGACACTCACATTGTTAATAATCAACTGGCCAGCGATTGCTAATACAGCTAGGGAAGGAAGGAGAAGAATATTAATGAGGGAAATTGCAGAAAAATTCAAGCACTAATTGGGATAGATACAAAAGTGAAATAGCCACATTTCCTGAGAATTCTTGTCTCTCACAGCCACAGCCATGATTTTGACAGAGTTGTACTGTATGCGTGTGAGTACACACAAGATGACATCTGGCTGCAAGTTACTTATTCTTTGAAGTCTTAAAATATGTAAGCAAGAAAAGGGCAAAAAGTGGTTAACAGAAGCTCATATCCAGCTGTTGTAAATTAGTATGGCACTGGCATTAAAAAAGCTCAATCACAGCAAAGTTGCAAATAGGGATTGGTGGGGTTTGGTTTTCTTTTTTTTTTAAGTCAAAATCTTGAATCTAAATCTTATTAGAGCTGGATATAGTTTGATTTTTTGATTTAGTAAATGCCAAAGTTTGCACCTGCTATTGTTTTGTCTAAGACCAAATTGCTGTATAGAAATCCTGAATAAAAATGCCTAAATGAGTCAGGTCTCTATACACCTAAGTGCGCGACAAGTGCAGTAGAGGGAAAAACAACTCTGACATGAAAAAAACCTCCTGCACGCTCTCTTGCTTGGACTGCAATATTTATTAATTCATAGCTCTCTTAAGAAATTTAAACTTTGTAAATGAATAAATATTGCAGCCTGAGCTAGACAGTGTGTGGAAGTAAAAATTCTTCAAATTTTCAAAGAGATTTTAAATTGATTCAGAATGTCTATGTCAGCCTTCAATTTTTGACACACATAAAATACATAACAAAGGAAAAAGGAAAATCTTACATTGTGCATTTTTGTTATGTTTGCATGGAAAATGACAGAAACAGAAAAACATTGATGTGCAGAAAAAATTGTTACCGATTTATTTTGTGACTGTGAATTTAGCAACTGATTGTTGCAGGTGTAGACAACCTGGCAGACCTCAACCTAATCAGATCATGTAAACACTCTGGTCTTGTTAAACTTTGTCTCCAGATTTTACCTATTAAAACTAGGAGCACAGTTAAAAAAGACTTGTTGGTCTGACATACAGTATACAATTAGCTGTGACTCGTAATTAACTAATTATGTCCTAGGTAACATGAGATCAAATACAATCCCTTTAAATTGAGGAATAACACAATACGCGATTTACTTTCAAAACAGAATATAACCTGGCAGTATGAGTTCTGACCCTTTGACCGTAAAACTTTTTTTTCCTTTCAACTGTATCTTTTTCTCTCTCTCACAATTACTTTGTTGGAATCCATTTAGGGTCTCAATAATAATTCATAGGAGAAATGGAACCATTTGTTTGAACAAAAGAAGAATTGCTTGACGTCTTTTTCCTCGGGTGAGATTTTGAAGACTTTGGAGTTTGAATTAGCTTTGATCCAGTCTTGAGGGTGTTTTCCAATAATTTCAACCTTCTGTTGTTTCGAGTGATGTTGCCTCGTGAGGGTTTTAGATAAACATGTTGCTTTTTTTTGTTTTTTTTTTCCCAAATAGAAGAAGCTTCAAAAATGGGTACGAAACAATCCCCAGACCAGAGACTGTATTTTCGGGCTGTTGATTGATCAAACCACCTTTTCATTTTTTGTACTCCTTTCACTTCTTGACACATTCACTCTCTGTGTCAGTCTCTAAGTCCCTATACTGCATCTATTATTTACACACTCTGAGCATCCTCAAGTTCCTTCCTTGGGGCCATGTTTTATTGGAGAAGTAGAATATAGATTCTCTTAACTCTTACCAAGTTATGGCTATACAGCAAAGGAAATCATCATGTGTATGCCAAATGGTCGATTTCATGTAGCTTCAATTTGCTTTGGCACTGTGTTCTGCCCCACTGCTTCTCTATTGCAAGGAGTTTGTTTTCTTCTTCCATCTCTAATGTGATAAATATCGGCCCGCCCACCCCCATCCCCCTTTTGCTATCTTCTCTCTGCATTTAAAATTTATTAGGATCTTACCTCAGCTAATATCTCAGTTCATCTCATTCCTGTAGGCCATTTGTGTTGTATGGAAAGACAGAGCAAGCGATGCAGTCATGGTTTATTTATTTTAAAAGCTGATTAAAAACCCTGGGTGTGCTCACTGGTGTCGGTGCAATGCCTCCCACCAGACCCGTGAAGTTATTAGAACTAACAAAAAAAAAACAAAAAAACAATACCACAGGAGCTTTCTAATGGTGATGCTTCTGGCTTTTCAGTCTGATTTACACAACCTCATATAGGGATAACCACAGAGCAACAGAGCAGCGGAGGGTTCAAAGACCTTAAAGTCTAGAAAAACAGTTTTCTACAGAGAATAGCGGGAGGGAATTAAAGCTTTATTTGGATTGTGAGACTACTGTAAAATGTCTTCGTCTGTTGTTTCTTTGTGCATAATTGACCATTTGATTACACAGTGATTGTGAAGTCATAGCGCAGCAACTGGGAATTCTTCTTGCCTGGTGTAAAGCCAAAGGAAAACAAAAGTTTTTTTTGTTAAAATTGCTTAAGGGTTGTTTGAAACACGTGCATTACTGACACCCACCCTGCAAGCTCAGTTTAAAACACTAGCCTGGTTTTGTAACATTATTGGTCAATGGCATAATAGAAAAGGTAATGAGTTTGGGAGGTGTTTTTATAGAAAATGTAGGAGTGTTTTTTGGCCTACAGGAAATGTTATTGTTGTAGTATCACAGTTGGACAAAATGCAACTCTCTAAGATCTCCACCAGGTGTGCTGAGATTCCTTTGCCAATGTCGTGAGGTATTACAATCCATTGTTGACTGAAACTGAGTGGCTCATGTCCAAGTTGGAGCCAAACAATGTTGAAAAGCAGTTACTTTTGCTAAAATTGCTGCAATGCACAAAAGGGAGAAGATGTCGGATGATTTGTGCGGCCACTGAATCATGTGTTCAAGTTAGAAGTAAGCCTAAAAATATATTAAACTTTAAATACAATTTTAGGATGTTCGTCTAAGTAGCTAATTATTTTTCAATAATAACCATCTATCTGAATTATGTTATAAAGACATGACCTTAAGAGGAAGCTCACTTTATGCCGACCTGATCCTTATTCCAACGACTTTTCATTACACAGTAATTTATTCGTTTGATGTCATGAATGTACCCATGAAAAACTAATTTAACACCATTTGGAAGATTTCATTAGAGTAAGGTAGGGGAAAAAAAGTAGATAGAGCTCTGAACTAATTCACAAAATGAATGGTTATCTGTCAACTACAAATCTTCCAGCAAAGGCTATTTCAGTCGACAAAAATCAATGGCCACAGCAAGAATGGCAAGTTCACATTTCTCTTGTTCTATCTGAGATCAAGGAAACATTGGTTAAAAGGTATTTTTAAGTGTTTATTTTTGCATGAGATCAGTCAAATGAAAGCTGAACTTCCTGCCCCCCTGCTGCAGCAACATGCCCTTTGTATTCCTTTGTATTGCAGAGTGTTTTTCTCTTTAGGCAGGTAATAAATGTAGTATCTAGTTCATCTCAGGAAGTACAAATAGGACTTGATTCAATCACTCATTCACCCTCATCCCTTGAGGTCACTTACAAATGTTTGCTCCATTGTTTGTGTCTTTGCGCATGCGTCTGTGCATTTTCACAAGCCCCATAAATGAGACATCTATTATTAATCTTCTCTGCCCAGCAGGTGGCTACTTATCTTTAGTCTCTTTTATTCATAAAATGTGTAAACACTGTCACAATCTGCAGTGGGTGAGAATTTATGGAAATTAGCCCTCTTTACCCAGTTGGCATTTCAGAAATTTTACTTTTTGCCTGTAGGCCTCTTCTGTTCCACTAAAAGCACTTGTGAAGCAAACAGGAGATCTGCCACTCGATCAGCGTTATTCCTTTTCCCACGTCTTTATTGAGTTTAGAGTTCCTCCGAGCGAGAGAATGGTGGAGTAGACAGGGGTCAAGGCATGTTCTTTGTTTACTGAAGACCTAGATGCAGAGTCAGGACAGGTATCACCAACCGCAATGATGTGAAAGTAAACAAAAACAAGGGACACAGGAAGAGGAGATGGTGCAGCTAGGGAGTAAAACGGGGGTGGACCAAGGAGTCGCGGGTGAGTCGGGGAGACAATGAAGGTTGTGGTGTTCCCTCTAGCTCACCTCGGCTCATTAATTTTCTCATTTAGTCAGAACAGTGGAGTGTGCAAACAAGAATGGAGGCCTTGCCTACTAATGAGGACAGGAGGAGATGAGCAGTCAGCTTCTACAGTGAGCATGTCTGTGTGAGAAGTAAGGAGAAGAATCTAGTGTGGAAAAGTGAGGGAGGAATATCGATTAATCTGCAGATTTTTTTCCTCTCAATCAGCTGGTAAATCTCTACTCAATACCCAAAGGAAATTGGACATCCCTTCGTACGTAGAATGTTTACTTTTGGCCTGAGGCTGTTTTTGTAGTTTGGGGTCAGTCCTATGAGGGGGAAACAAGAGGCATTACATTTTCCAGCCTCTAAAGACCAAACAAAAAAAGGAACCAATGTGGTGGAGAATACATTTCCAATGTTTTGTTGTCTTTACTCCACCATGCACCAACTGTGATCCACCCAAAAGTGGTTTTCTCAGTTTGGTGTTTTGAGGAACTTGTCTGATCTCAAAACTCTTAAGAAAGCCTACGCAGAACGATGGAATTTGTTTTACATGCACACGCACACAGACACAGACAAACACACACAAACCAGTCATTATTTACATTAATTATTTATATTAGTTTCTCCAGTATAGGTGCTCTAAGACTAATAAGTAGAAGGAGGGATCAGTGACTGTGCCAACTTAGAATATGAGAGTATATATTTAAATACAGATGTAGTCATAGGTTCAAAGTGTTTACTTTTTTCTGTGCAGTATGTTCACAATACCCTACTGACACTATGCCATTAGGTCACCGCAACTCTGAAGCACGGTTTTAAAATCCAACCTGCTATTCTCCTTTCTTGTCCCCTGTCCACAGGACTGAATCCTACTGTCTGTGGATGCATCAACAGCTTCTTGGTAAACACTAGTCATAACTCTGTGTTTATGTTGACCTCGTCAGATGATGTGATGGACGTAAGATTTCCTAAAGATTGTGTCTCTGTCCCTCTACTGTGCGTCGTGATAAGATTACTTAAATTTTTTATACATGTTCAGTCACCCTGTCTCCTAAAAGGTTCCTAATCATCTAAACTGTCAAGGTAAAATCTTTTTTGTAAGAGAGTCTAGGAGAGTCTTGTTGCTTGACGCTTGCTATTAAACACATGGGAACTAAACAGAAGTCACTCCTAGATTTCATGTATTTAAAGAAGCTATTAATTGTATGTGGTTACATGGGAACGGCATCATTTAGACTGTCTGCCTGAGTGGAAAACAAACTTGATGGTGGCACAAGTTAAACTGAGACACAATAAACAGTGATTGTTCCACTTTTCAATACACCTATAAGCTACTTCTGCAAGAGTGGAAACATGGATACATTTACTGCATGTACAGTAATTAAAAGGTTTCGTCTTTTTGTTTTGATTCTCTTGCTTGGTAAGATATGTATTACTTTGTTCCATTTCAACAGTTCGGTCCTGAGTAAACAACTTTTTTCTTTATCAAACCAGATCATAATCTTTGTGCTGTGGACACCTAAACACAACTAGGGGTTGAATGATCGAGGTTTTTATTTTTTATTTTGGGTCTAGATACAGATTTAACTTTTTTAAAAATAAGAATATATCTGACACATTGAAATAACAGCTGTAGAGCTGCATATGATATGATATGAATGAAAGAATAACTAGGAGAATGTGAGTCCTGTAACTGATACGGTGGGATCCTCTAGAGCCTCTATGCTCTATCACTTTCTGAAGCTGTGGAAAGACTATTTTCTGTTGTCTGTGAATATTCTCTGTCATCCAGGTCATGGTTATCTCAGAAGCACTGTTCAGTGGCAACTGGACTTGCTTTTAGTTTGAGAAAACTTTTCAGTTCTCATCTGAAAGGCTTCTTCATTTCTGGCCAACTGGCTCAGAGAGGCAGGCCTATAATCTCTGTGGAGTCATTAAGTCATTGTACCTTTCATGGTCACCTGAGAGTTGTTGTCTTTCCCCCTCTTTTCATGTGTGTGGCTTTAGGCTATAAACGACTATAGAGGCACCTGGGACGTGTTGAAAGTACCACATTGCCACTGTTGAGAGAGAGTCCTTCTAGTCTGACATGAATTTCTTCTTTAACACCTCGTTCAAAATGACAAGGCACCTTTTTTTGTCTCTCGAACGATCTTAGTTTGGCTCTGTGCACACACCAACCGCAAATATCAGTTCAACAAGTTGCTTAGTAATATAACGTTCATTAGTAACTGCCAAAAACGTTTGCAAGAGACATTTTTCATTTCATCAGCAAGTGCAGCCTTTAAAAATGACACAACGATAGCTGAATGTGAATGTACACTGCCATTTGCTAATTATGGGCTAAATAGTCAGAGTTTAGCAGATCTATTTATTGACATTTTGCCAACATGAGTGTCTGAATTCAGTCCTTGTAGTTTGTGCAAACGTTATTATATCAATATATTCTAATTTCTACTCTTCTCAGCAGAAAAAAGCTGCACTGATGCTTTCCTTCACAGCAGCTTTTCAGTGCAGCTTTTTTTTCAGAAAAACTAGCAGGTAGAGTTCAGTAAAATAAGATTTGGCTTTGTTATTGCTAATGTCAATCCTTTGAAAAAACAGAGTACTGATACAGATTATTTTACCATTTTTACGAGACACTGAAATATTACAAAACTTGCCATGTACGTTTGGTACAAATATTAACGTATTTTGATAACTAATTTTTCTTTTAAGCTATTTCACAACAGAAATACTTCCCCAGCTTCCCCATTGTAAGGGTTGTATGTTCGTTTCATGTAAATGAAACACCTGTTAACTAATCTTAGTTGCAGCCCTATGGGGATCTTTTTCATTTTGTATCGTAAAAGAAATCGTCCACTTGTCTAAACATTTTAATTTATTCCAGAGAATCTCTAAAACTACTCAACCAGTCTCTGCAATAATCTGCTGAGCTGCGGAGCAGCTGTAAAAGCAGTAGTAAAGCAGGTAAACAGGGCTCAGTCTCCTAAATTGGGATGGCATATTAGTGTAGCAAGCAAACCTGATTGTTAGGCGTAATGGTGGGTGTGGAAGCTTTCTTTGTAAGCAGAAGATATAGAAGTAATTTTAATGCCTGCGGGTATCTCACATGAAATTGATTTATGGAGAAAAAAAGAGAAACAATATGTGATTTGCTAAATACATGTTTACAGGTAATTGGAAAGTACTGGTGCTGGTGCAACACCCTGTCTCTTCTGACCTTTTCAACTTTTGCCAAATGTTCACAGTTTGCAGGGAAAACATATGTATCATTTGTGTGGGTTCCCAGGTGAAGCAAACAGTTTACACAATTGAGAAAAAGACTTCAATTCAGTTTGTTTGCAGCTTATCCCTGGTTCTTTGCTTAATGTTAGAGTAGAATGTCTGAGCTAAAATAGATTGAAATGTCATCCTCAAATGATCCCACCATGTAAGCTTTACCACAAGCTTTCCTTTAACAGATTGTCTGGATTATTTTTAGGTATGTATGAATCTCATTACTAGGAAATTCACTATAAATATGAGAAATATTTTATCTAAATACACAATTTGTCAACAGTTGAAGTTGGAAATTGGTTATGGCACTGTCTGACCTTCAGAGTGTAGAATTAAAAGCTCAATGTGGAGTATTTATTAAATCCAAAATGAACTGTATGACAGTATCTGATCTGAATCAGGGAAAAGATAAACACCCCTTGGAAATATGGTGCAAAAGTATGATTGTAGCTATGAAATGCAGTCACTGGCCATCCACTGTATCTGTCCATTCATCCATGTTTACTAATTAAAAAAGGAGAGTGAAATGGATCCTATTGTACAGAAGCGTTGGTTGTACTGTTTTTGAATTTTGTTTCTCAGTTGGTAGCCATTCAAACAAGACTGGACAAAATATATGAGTTTAAATTATATGAATTCTTTTCAGATTAAAACCATTATATTATAATAAAAAATTAAGTAATAGTAAGACAATCGCATAAAAATCTGGTTTTTCCCTGCTTTTTCTAAAGGAGAAAAATCTGCAATTGTACAAGTGTGTCATGATTGGAACACAAAAGATTTTTGAGGACACTGGAAAAAGGGGTAATGACTTGCCTTGCCAGGCTGGAAATGTAACAGGAAACAATGGAAAAGAACAGTAAAGTTTGAGCTCAACCACTGGTCTGTGTAGTTTTTGGCATTTAGAGTTATTGATTTTTATTGAAAAAAAACCCCAACAATTTCTTTGATTTTCATTTGTACACTAGAAATAAAACTATGGGAAGTAACAGAACAATGACAATTATTTAAATTGTGAGAAAGGACATTGCTAGTACAGAAGGATGTGTGCTATAATATTCAGTGGAGACACGGCTACAGACGCTCCTTTTTTTTGGTTTACATTTAATTTTATTTATTTACTACCTAACCAGGGAATAGGATTTGTCCATTGAAATTTGGATTTTTGTGGTAATTAAAACTCTGTAACAAATAGAGGTCTATGTTTTGTTTAGCCAAATCTGCACAAGTTAACACCACTTTATGATTTCTGAAGCATAAATACAGTCGCTACAAGTAAAAAGCTATAGTTATATTATAAACCCACTACACCACGGTCACATAACTTAAACATCACAGCCAATAAACTTCTGACTTGTAGTTTGATTTACCACACTTACCTCTTTTACAAAAGTCTTCTTGTTCTTGTAGTGAACCGATACATTTAGGAATCACGAGTTTTATACCCAAGAAGGCTGGAAAGACAAATGCTGACTAGATAAGTCACTCTCTGCCTGGCTTGATGACATTTGATGTTCCCAACAACAGCTCTTAACACAGTTTATAAAGTTATTTGTGTTGGACCCAGAAAGGAGCAGAACACTGAGGGTTTGGAAAAGCAGAACAGTTTTATTATAAAGATAATGAATGAGGGTGACCGGGGTGGCAACTCGGGACCGGAGAGGGAGGCAGAGGTGGCTGGGGAGCAGTAGGGAACTCTGAGGGGAGAAAAAGAGGCAGATATAAATGATCATAAAAAGTACAGGGATCATAGGCAGGAGTGGAGACCTTACTGTGGGCAGAGTGGTAACGGAACTGCAGTGGAGCCCAGGAAGGACCGGAGGACTGAATGGCTGGAGACTGGGAGGGCGGAGGGTAGAAATAACGAAAGGCGGCTGGCAGAAACCAGGAGGGCAAACAGGAAAAAAACCCGAACAAAGTACAACTGAAAGGCAAGTAGAAACAAAAATACAGGGGAGAAGGCAAAAACTCAGACCCTGACAAAAGGTTAACAAGACTTGCTTCAAAAAATGAGTAATTCATTAGGTTAGTAACTAACTTGTGAAGAGCACAAAATCGCTCGTAGAAACCTGAATGAAACCGGCGTCCTCTGGGACGCTGTCACCAGGCAGGGAGATAACAAAGTAGCAAACAAAACTTAGACACTCGAAAGATAACAAGAAATCTCTAAACAGAATAACCACACTGGGAACTCGAACTACAGCTTAAATGTAGATTCTTTCAGGACCAGAGACAGACTTGTCACTCAGAGGGTATGAAAGACGATCTGGCAGAGAGGGACAGGTGAACGGGACATTTAAGGGGAGGCAGCAGGTGAACAGAATGAGACTGATTGGAGATCAGCAGAGAGGGGAGAGAGGCAAGAGGGAGCAGAGTGAGGAGGAGAGTACTGATCACCAGGGCAACACGAATCAGTCTCACAGCCGTGACAGCTGTAGTCTCATTTAACCATTTGTTAGCAAAAAAACTATATTAATCTTGTTAGAAACCTCGTTGTTTAAGAGTCACATTGTCATGGCATAATTTTTTAATAATAGCTTAGTTTAATAGTTTATATTTAATAGTTTATAATAGTTCAGTTTAGCTATTGCACATAGCAGATTTTACTGATATCTTGCAGACATAGTTTTGTGCTGCTATCTACATCAATAGCTGTGACCTTATGAGTGTTATATTTGTGTGGAATACCTCACTCTTCACTCAGATCCATGAGAGAGAGAGAAAGAGAGATTATTCTCGGCCTGTGTCTGTCCCAGAATAGCAAACAGAGCAGAAAGGAGCAGATGATTTGGATTCCTTCCTAATCCAAACAGCGTTATTGGCATTAATAAACATGTCTCCAAAGCCTTATGCATAATCAGCTTAATGGTAAAACCAATGCAAGCAAACACAAGGCACAAAGTCCTAATGCGACTAATGACGGTTTACTGCCACCCTCTAATATGAACCTATAAGAATGTGTGTTGACCCCCCTGCTCCAACCCCCATTCCCCATCTACTGTTGACTTTGCCCTCTTACCAATTTCCCATGACTGCTCGCAAACACCAGCCAAAAGGTAGGGGACATGCTTTTCAACCACTGGGGCGCAGGACAGTAATCTCTCATTTGGAGGTATTGATTAAGCTTTTATGGCCATGTTTTCTCCTGGAATTGGTTCACTTTTGTAGATTATGTACAGTATAACTCCCATTTCCTTCCAGTTTACTTAAACATAAAACCTAAGAAAAAAGAAAGAAAATAAGAAAAGCCCTCTACAGATTCACAATATTATCACCAATCCACCCTTGATCAATTCCAAATGTTTTTTTTCCTTTTTTAAAATGTCTGTTTCGAAGTCAATAGATGTCTTTTTTTAAACCTGTGGCACATTAAAGGCACCTACTCCTCAGAACACTTATTGTTCACTAGTGGAAAATAAACTACAATCAATGTCACAGTGAAACAATTTGTAAATTACATCAGTTATTTTGTCATTTCTGTCTACGAGTTTGTTGTTGACATTTGCGCATAGACATATACTGTATATGCAATGAACTAACATCAGCTGATATATCATTTTTCCTCCACTCACGATCCCATCCAAAGCTTTCTCTCACAACACAGTGGCATTTTTCACGCCATACACAATATAAAAAGCACTGTAGCACATGACAAAATGGTATTTTACTGGCCCTTTGCACACCAATTCTGCTACAGGCTATGATTTGTGGCAAAATTACATATAAGACAGTGGCTGAGAAACTACATTTTTCCTAGGGTGCCAGTACACAAATTGGCCCTGTGGCTTTTTCTGCAAAAAAAAAAATAACATAAAGGAACTCACACGGACAAACAGAAGTTAGACAGGGAAACAGGTGGATGTGTTTATGTCGTAGCGATCAGTCCAGCACCTTTGTGGCTGTCATCCTCCTCACATCATACTCACTTTACATAAAGAACAAAGTACAGGTGTGACTGAAAAACTGAAAAGGGAGGCTTCTGAGATCTAGAGAAATCCAAATATTTAATTATAGTCGTGCATGCAGGAGCAGTACCTCAGCTATAAGGGAGATTCACAACCACAGCTCCCAGTCAGGTTTTACTGCACAAGCACAAAAGGAAAGTAATCTAAGTTAGTATGATGAGACACAAGGTGCTTTGGTTTCTTCACAGACTATAATAACCCTAAGTACTCAGAATCTGTGAGTTACTTCATACCTAGTTCAAGAATAATATGACAAATGAAATGAAACACTGGGTAAAACAAAGTTTAATGCATACAAAAGTCTAAGGCACTGTGTCACAAACCAGCAACCCCTCCTTCTGATTTATGTTGGTATAGTGGGCTGATACACACTAACTGAACAGTGGGAAAAAAGTCTAATGCTCATCTTGAACAGTCTCAGTCAACTAATAGGCCATGACTGATTTGATCTACTAGTAATGCACAGTACCACATGGTTGTGCAATGGCTTCTCTGTATTTAAATGGTTTTAAGCGTCTCTCATCTACTCCAGTATCCACTTTTGTCCTCTTCATCAAGAGAGCATAGACTAATTAATTTGTTAGTAGTTGCTAAAGGGAGAAAGGGTCCCTGGAGCGTAATCATGTTTCAAGGTCTCTTTCAAGCTGAACTTCCCTGTAGCATCTTTCAAAAATGTTTTCTCCAATAAATGTAGTTATTTTTATATTTATTTAAATAGCGTAGACCAAAACATTTGCTAATTAGTATTCAGTCAAGTGCTTAGCTGTTAAAAAAGCATCAGTTGTGTCTTAGATCAGCGAGAACTCTGGATGTGTGTCTGACAGTGCAGGTGTGTTTGCTGATTGATTGTGAAGTGATGTAGTAGGAGGAAATCTCCGTTGTGAGAGGGCTACTCGGCTAACTAAATACATTAACTTGCTTTGTGTGTGGGGTGTTCTTGTTGTACAAATGAGAACTCGGAGGATAAACTCTACATTAAATTGTCAAATTACTTACGAGACATGGCTATGCTCTGCACTGTGTGGTGGTCTAATTATCCAGGGATAAGCATTATTTATTCACAGAGGGAATTTAGAGGTTTTCTAAATGGAAGAGGATGTTGCATGTTGTAATGAAACTGTGGAAACAACATCAGAGCAGATTTTCTGGGACTGCATAAAAATAGTGTTTCCCAGGGATGTTCCTCTTTCTGATGTGTAGTTTGAACAAGGGCTTTCATGGAACTTTGTAAACCTGTAACTTGTTTATGAGGTAGAATTGAAAGAAAGGGGTTAAATGGACCCAGTAGGACTTCTCTAAGGTTCTCTGCTCCCTCTAAGTGGAACGATACCAATACTGTGAAAACTCTACAGCGGTAAAGTCCTAACACATTCTGATTTGAGAGATTTTACAAGATTGAATGGTTGAACAAATTAGAAATCAGTTTTTTGAATTTTGTTGAAATTTAAGAACACGCTCATTAAAAAATAATTGAGTGATGTAGGAATATGGACTTATCAATATACATACTGATAACAGGCTGCTTCTTTTTATCAATTGTAATAATCTTCTGAGTTTGATGATGTCAATGTGTCACAGGCGTGAATGCAGTTATTGCAACAAACGGTTTGCAACTAAATAAGTCTTATTCACTTTAATCTATTTTAAGGTGGGTTCAAACAAAAGGTGCTGTCTTCTAAATTGTGTAATAGTTTCAGATGTAAACACCTGGAAATAAAATCTGAAATAGTGATCACTTGTCTCATATTCATATTTTGATGTCAAACTCAAATCTCTTCAGTCTACAGCAAAAATACGAAAAAAAACAAAAACGAATTAGCCTCAGTGTTCCAATACTTTTGGAGGGGAGTGTAAAAGAAGCGATTTTAATATGTTAAAGTTAAGTGAAGTACAGTATGAAAGTATTTCCTTCAACATGTAAAACACTTACTTACACAAAAAGTAGAAAGCCAACACTTCCATTTTGTAGATTAGACACGCAATAAAAATAATGATATAACGTATAAAATGCAGTAATGAGATGTTTGGAAACGAAGGTGATTCTGGCCTTGATTTTATGAGGTAGAACTGGGAGCACGAATGCTGTACTTAACAGACATTTTATGTCCCAAGGGGATCACATTGCAATAGTGCACTCAGTTAATGCTTGGTCACTGATTTATTTACAGGAAGACAAACTTTGTACTCCGGTGTCATAAGTCATGCTGTTGTCCTCGTCCTGTATTATTCGCTGACTAACATTAAGGACCCTACGTGTCAATGTGATTGTTTCCACATGTTTGAAGAGTGTACATTTCCATGCACATTTTGCATACATTTCTTCTTCTTAAAATGCAGTCACAGTTTTAAAACAGCGAATGCTTGTTTTAAAGTCCTTGCGGTGATGGACTAGCAGATTTGATTAGCTTAACACAAATGCATACTTGCATCCGCACAGACAGACATGACAAAGAGAAAGCAACACAAACCCAGACCAACAAACAAGTCCACAGCAGGAGAAATCTCACCAGCTCAACATCCCATCAATAATTCAAGAGCCTCTGGCGTGAGAAGCAACACAAAGAGGAGAGTGAGAGAAAGGAGGAATGAGAGCAAAGGAAATAAATGAGTAGGCTTTGGGAAGCAGAACAAGAGGAGTGATAAGAGTGAAGTATAACTGAGGGAAATCAAATGAGATGCATTTGCGTAATGGTATTATTAGAGGTGGGGGCTTTGCCTGCAGGGAGACGTATAGTACGATCTCTGAACTGATCATGATTTTGTCCTCACAGGAGTTGACCTCTGTGCTGAGGCTCACATCTTATTAGTCCAAATCACTCCACAATAATTAGTCTCTCACCAGCCATCTGACCTCTGTTCATCACATCTGCCCAACTCCAATATGTTTGCCTTCACTCCTCCGCTCACCTCCGACATGAAAACATAACCCCTGTGTCAGAGTTGGCGTTGTTAATCAGAATAGTAATATATCTCCTTATTATTCTTTACTGTTTTCAAATTTTGAAATATTTCTTGCCTAAGAGCAGTTTTTGATTAAACAGCTCATTGTTCTACTTACAGTCACAGCCTGCAAATCCTCCTTCACTACAGGAGAGCTAGGTAACTCACTCATCCTTAATATTTTCTATATGAATGATTAGACAAACCAATCAGTGGTAATGACTCTTTTGTGACAGAATAAAACAAAATTAATCTGAGTTTTCTTTCTAAGCTGACTCTGCATTTAAGGTAGCTCAAATAATTGAACTTCAGACTAATTGGATAAACAGATTTCCTATTTGACAAGATTTATTCAGAGAAAGATGAATGGCTTTAATATTATATTCACTAATCAGGGATTGAAGACTCAGGGTTTCTTTCCTTTTCCTTTCCACAGTAGAAGTTACAGTCTTAAATACTTACTGTTTCTTATCACACTCATCTCTCCTTATCAGACACAGACAGACTTCTCTTTTTGTTTTATTACATTAATTGCCCCTCCCCCCAAAATACCCTGGACAATTATAATTTACCTCCTGTAATTTGTCAGTGACTAACCTGTTGTAGGGAATGATGAGTTTATTTGCTGTGAAGCATGTCAAATATTTCATTATCCTTCTCTCTCTGAGACATTTAATCCTTTCCATTCGGGTTAAAGTCTGTTAACTCAATTTTACTGACCACATTTATCACTGTTTTCATCATTTATCAAGTAATTCAATCAAGTCCAAAAGGTGTGTACTCAGTCTATTAAAAACCAAAATCTTTGAAAGGATTTGAGCCTGGTCTCTGGTGATTCCTGTGTAATTTGTTGAACATACTGCAACCACTGTATCAAGAGGTGTGTGTCACAGCTGCACTTCTCCTTCTGCTGAACAATTCCAGGAGTTGTTGTTTTTGAAGCAATACACCCCCACATGTCACCCTACTGTAGATTACTTAAAACCTAAAACAAGAACACAACTTGATAAATAGGGAAAGCTAACACAAGCTACACTGAGGTAATTAAGAGAAGGGATAAGTTAGACTGACTACCATGAAGTAACCTATGAACTAAAGTGACTACATGCACCAAGTTGAGTTAATTAAAAGGTTAAACCTGAACCAGGCATAAAAAACAACTAATTGGACTACACAAATCAGGGAGAATGAGATAATGAACTAAACTGGAAGCAGGATGAGTGTACAACATGAGAAATGCGAGATAAACTACATAGGCAGAGCATGGACAAAGCCAGTGAACACAGAGAACAAAGTCTACCTGAAGTCAGACACAAAATGTAACTAACACAAAGTGCCTCATAGAAGTCTGAATAAGTCGCTTTTCGATGCAGACTTTTTAAAAATCAGACACTTCCCAGCTGGGTGTGTCTCTCCCTTTTTTTCTTTCTCTTCCCCCGCACTGTCCCACTGCTGCGACACGATTCAATCTGTGCACCAGGCTTCCAAAATAAGTAAGAGATGGAGACGAAATCAAGTTACTCTTCCACTGCATATAAATGGGTGCTTGTAAACACCATTTCCTGATTACCAGAGAAAGCTGATTTCTCCGAGTAACCCAGTTACTTCTTTGTATAATAACACAGTCAGGGAGAGAAACCAAGTAACGGGGTGGAGCCAAGTGTGAGTGAGCGGGTGTAAGGAAAACTGGTGCTGTGTGTGTGTGTGTGTGTGTGTGTGTGTGTGTGTGTGTGTGTGTGAGTGAGAAAAAAGGGACGTGGAAATCAAAACAAAAACCATGTCCAGGATGGAAATCATGACAATCACTATAAATCCATGAAATGATCAGTCAATAATTGATTAGCCTGTTTATAGTTTCTATACGACTCTGCATTGAAAAGGTAACTAGAGTTTTCAAATGAATGTAGCAGAGTTAATAATACAATATATCCTTCAAACTGTAGTTAAGTGAAATATAAATATTTCAGTTACTTTAAAAGCTGTAGTTAATTGTAGTACATGTAGAACTATAATTATTGACATGTCATAGATTACCTCTGAATGCACCCTGTCTGTCTGCCTGTCTGTCTCTCCTTCTGTCATTTAAAGTCTTTTTTTTGCAGTGTCCATCTTTGGATACATATATTGGACTTTATTCATGCAAGTTGTGGAAAACATTCAATATGGGCGCTAATTAAAAAGAAGAGGTTGGATTTTATTTGGTGCTGGGCAAATTGCAGCATACACAAAAACTTGGAAAGGATTTGGAATTTGGATGGAATTTTCAACCTTTTTGGCTTGTGACCCATTCAAACATTTTAAAGTCAGCTCAAACCTCCTTCTTCAAAGGTTACACATTTCTTCAAGCTATGAGCACTTTACCAGACAAAGAGTAAGAGTGGATGCTTTTAAGTAGTTTATTATGAAGAGGCCTAAAGAGATAAAACTTTTTCTACAGAAAAACAAAGATAAATATTCTTAGAAATCAAACACATTTAAAGAGCAGTTAACTCCTCCTATTAATACTGTAGAACCTTACACATTACTAACTTGAATGAAATGCTGCCATAGAGCAAAGATAAGTAAAATATATACATATTATCAGGCAGTCTAACAACAAGTGATTCAACTACTTACTTGCCACTGTCACTCAGGCCTTTATAGGAACCCTTTTTACCCACATCCAGCTTGTTATTACAAGGTAATAAGTATGAGCAATCACAATGTTGTCGCTCATTAGTGTACTATAGGTCATATTAATGTCACACAGACCTGTCTAAAGTTTATTTGTCTGTTTACAAATCCTCACTAGCCAGAATTTCAACCCGTACAATCAATAGTTCAGTGTGATAACTTGTGCAAATGTCATAAGTAAGCTTGGCATAGAAGTTGTTACATTAATGCTACTGTCTCTTGATCTGCTTGTTTTATGATTTATGCACACGGCTGCAGTGCTGACCCACGCAGATGATTCGTGACCTTTTAACCTTTGCACTAGATTCAGCACAGCACAGTACAGTCAGCGGCCGTCTGCCCGTTAGCATTGCACTCTCATGGGGAAAAAATCTGGACCAATGTACCTTTCAGAAGTTTGACCTCATGTTGACCACATCTAAGAGCAGAGAGATGACTCGCTATCTTCCCTCAGACAGCATGACCATTTGATTTTCTCAGCTTTTTCCGCTGCTATCACACTAAAGTGACTTGTATTTTTTTTACTATAAAGACCCTTAAAATATACTTTCAGTCAAAAGACCTCCCCACTGTGGCACCTACAGCCTTACACAAAGAGTGTTTTTTCTTTTTTTTTGCTGAGTAGGTGCAGAGCCATGGCTATTCAGGCCTGCTGTCCGTCTCTGTCAGAGTGTAATTACTTGCCTACAGCCCAGCACAAATGTAATGAAACTTGCATTTTCCTCTCTTCCTCTTCTGTGCTCCAGGACATGACTGGGCATATGTTAAATCATTCACAGCACTGGGCATGAAAAAAGCTGTTGGGTATTATGAGCAGGTCTTTGGTTTGAGTGGACAGAGAGGAAGGTGATGGAAGAAACGGGCAACAAATAGTGGCTGGGCATCAAACAGTATTGGAAACCTCAAACTGTGATGTAATTAAGCAATTATATGATTACATTAGAGAATCAATGATGATAGTTTGCTCAGTGTTTGTGTATTAGTTCAACAACAGCACTGGAAGTCTTTCTGTTGGTTTTGACAGTTTCATGTAAAACAAAGAAAGCCACTGATCATGTATCAGATGAACAGCAGACTTTTCATTTTTTCTTTTCTTAACAGCTGAGTGGCAGGAAATCGATGGAGACTCAAATTAATTCAGTCAGTGAAGAATGCTTAAGAATGCGACACATTTATTTAGCACTTTGTTTTTTTGTAGTTTCATTGACCTAATAGTTATTGACTTTCTTTCCGCAGCGTCTTTCAACTAATGTAAGAAGAACTTTGGCCGACATTGGTAAAAGTAAAATAAGCAAAAATTTCACATATCAAAGACTTTGTTGTATTGTATTGGAACCTCGTATTGGTGGAAAACTCTTTTATCAGTCACACATAAACGTCACCAAATTGGATTTCTATTCATAGGCATGCTGGAAACTTGAACATATCCCTGTGTGCCTGTGGGCCTCTGCTCTTAGGCCATGCTTGGCCTGACTGAATGCACTTACTTACACATGATGAATACTGAAGTGAGGCTGAGATGAGCAGGGAGATGTGCAGAGTGGAGGCAAGGACACGGGAGCAGCTCAGGTGTGAGTTGTGTTGCCGTGTTGAGATTAGATGTCTCTCTGGACCAGTGACTGTTTACAACATTATTTTTGGAGATGGAGAAACGATGACGTTTTTATTTCACCACTCTTTGCGACACTTCTTCTTTGCTGTGTCTAATTCACTGCACTGTTAATGTTTAGTGCTTGTTCAGTAAGCGGGCGTAATGTTGTTACTGCTTGTTTGGGAGCAACTGCTTTATCTTACCAAGTCCAAGATGTTTTGTCTTCATGGCGTTTTTTAAAGTGCCTTGCTCTTACTCTTGAACGCTCTTACCACTGTCCCTGCCAGAGTCTCATCAAGCTCACTGTGTTCCTCTCCACCTCCCAATAAATGAACTTGACAGGAAGAGATGATTAAAGGTTGCACCGAGTATTTCCTGTAGGGGTAGGAAGCCATCGTTGACCCAAAGAATTTAATAACACAAAAATATATTGAATATGACACACTGCTTTATCCTATGATAAACATGTGATTCTGGATTCATACAGTATATCAGGATGGTTACGTCCACGGCTGAGCAGTGTTTTTCTGAATGTGTCAATATGTGTCAATGTTCATGTATTACATCATATTAAATGAATCTTAAGATATTTAATCATAAATTACACCCTTTGTCTGTATCCTGCTCCTTATTTTCATCCATGGGGTCAAACTGATGGCGGTTCTCTGCGTATCTCACATCTCCCCTTCCCATATGTGCATTTCCGCCACACATTAAGTGTATTTGGCCTCTTTTTTCTTTTTTATGTTTGCTCTTCATCTGTCACCCACTTATCTTTTATTTATTCCATATCCTTCCTCACACTTTTCTTTTTTGTCTCTTTTCTTTATGTTTCCGTTTATCCTTCTTTATTTTGATTTATAAGTGAGCGTATACTTGTGTTGAGCTCATATTTTAGAAACAGGTTTTACCATTTTATTACCAAAAGGAACTTCATAATGTTGCTAGCTGTTAAGCAAAAAGAGCAGCCAACTGTGTTTCTAAAGATGACAAACATGACACGAGCAGTCAGACTTTTCTGTTTTTTGGGTAACCTGCAACATTCAAATATAAGTCATCAGCTTTGTCTGTGCAATATATATCAGGTGATACTACATGCACACACTGTTTAGCCAGCAGCACCTCTATCATCCTCTATCATATGTTTAATACTTCCTTAAAAATGTTGCCAAGATCACAGACTACTTTTATGTATTATGGAAATGTGATATTGCTGTTGTTCTGTCCTCCCTGCATATGCCAACAACTAGCTCTTTCTCCAACAAATGATGCTTATAATACTTGTAAATTGCTAAATCTTGTTTGGAGAAAATATAATTACTGCCTTGGCATCCTCACAAGTCTCTAGTACCTTGGGTAGAGGTGGTATAGTAGGAAAAACAATTGTTTTGCCGATACATTTCTATGTATGTTTTGAGTTGTCAGTTAACAATTTGCAGATGCAAAATCAACATGAACTGAACATTAGAAAGGTCATATTCCAGCCCTGTCGCTGAATTTTATTTTAATGGTGCCTTTGTTTGGCACACGCATTTACAAATGCGTGTGCCAAACTCCTGTTACTGATGCAAAATAGATACATACTGCCAAATGGCTAAATGTACATACTGAAATTAACTCTGAAACACACACCAAGTGCACAGATGGATAGTCTTCTTTCTGTTAGCATACTATTAGCATTTAGTAAACTCCCTGCCTACACACATAAACACACACACATACACACACTCGTCTTTACCTCTGTTATTGACCAGATTGGTCTCTGCATGCATTAATAAAGATGAGGTCCTCTCTTCAGGTGTGATATTTCAATAGGCAGTAATTACTCAGTGTTGATACCATAAATACTTGTTTGCTGCTAACTACGGGTGTCAGATACCCTAAAGATGCTCCTTCTTCTGCCACTAGATTTGCAGTTTTAAACCCTCATGCTGCAGGGATGAAATGAATGTGGGGAGACTTCAGCCCAGTTTTGTGCCAATACAGGCACAGCTGGAATCCAAAGGAGCCCTCCCATACATCCTGTCATTTTGAGTGTGCATGATCGGGTGCATAAAAAGACTAATAAAAACATAATTGTATCAGAACACAAAGAGATTAGAAAGAAGTTGGAGCATGGAGGGGGAAAATATGCATTACAAAACATAACTGTCAAAGAAATGGAACTAATTAGTCCTCCAGTTTCTTTAGCACTATATAGTTGAATGGTTTGGAAGGGTTATTCAGAGACAGTTCCCTCAAATAATATTACAGAAAATGTACCAATACTCTTGCTCGCTAAAAATGTGGGTATCTGACGCAAAAGGTGCTACTGTATATCATATGTTCCTAATATATCTAGATGTGGTCTTGGACTTTGTTTTAACACTGGATATATGAACTTCTGCTGGAAGAATCCCATTGCAGTCTACAATCCCATATCAAGATGGTGTCAGGATCAGCATCCCTTTTCAGGATCCCTTTCCCCTTCAAGACTTTTATTTTGCAGCCACTTCCTGTTCCTGGTTCCATTTTTTCCCCGCTTTACTAATCACCGGCAATTAGTTTCACCTGCTATCACCACTCTGATTACGTACCCCCTCAGTTCCCCCACCAAGCTGCCAGATTGTCTGCTTTCTCACCGCAGCTTTCCAGCATTCATCTAAATCATCTTTGTTATCTATGGTTCAGACTTTGCTACGTTTTTGACCTGACTTTGCTGCTACTTTGGTTATGGGAGTAACCCTCCCTATTGACTCTCTGTTGCCAACCTAATGAATGACCAGGATTATGAGTACTGTTATCTGCCCAGGAGGGATCACGTTTTTCACAAGCCCTTGTATCCACGTGGTCGTAAGGTTTAGATTTACAACATCATGCCAACGTTTTGATCATGCTATGTTACGTTTCTACCAAGTTATGTGATTATCTACTACTGATCTAATGCGGAAATCAGACGAGTATCCATCATATGTTCAAGTTACCTGTGTCAAGGACTTCACCAAGTAAATATCCACTGTAAGAATCCTCATGTTAAGAACCATGTTTGTGTCACATAAGAGACTTATGGAATCCAGAACTTTTTTGAGACTGTCACTTAAGGGATTTTGGAGTTCTCTTCATTATCAGGGATTGGAGATTCTCCACGGCTATGTTCCACACGCTCAGTAACAGGCCTGCCTCTATATTACGGATCTAGATCACGACATCTTCCTCAGTGTCCCCGTCCTCCCACCATTTCCCTACCCTGTTGTCAAGTTACTCAACCCTACCGCATGTCAAAATTCGTCTACTCTACCAGGACCATACTCCACTCTTCCCCATAAGAACTTTGCTTCTCCTCTAGACTCTGCTCATCATCCCACTGACTGTAGTAAGTTTTTGTCTTCATGTTCAGACACCATATCCCACAAGTCACTGTCAAGATACTCATCTCGTGTCCTCTCTCCTAGACTGGAGTTCAGCACCGTCTAGTGAGTCGGGAGGACTGTTTTGCCAACTATTATATTTTATAATAAACGTTATTTTGAACGGAGTTGTTGTGTCAAGTGCCTTATTGGGTCCAACCCTAAAACTAGTACCTTACAGATGGTATGCAAATAATAGCCAGCTTAGTGTAGGAAAGGTCAATTGCTAATGAAAGCATGCTATAAATACTTGTTGGTTTCAAAACTTAATATAGTTTTCATTTCATCAACACTTAACTTTTTTTTAACACTTCCTGCTGTTGTTTCAAATTAAAAGCCAACAAAGGAAATGTTTAGAAAGTATCTAAACTCCTTGGTCTGTGACTAAAGGAACAACACCCACTGCATCATTTTGAAAAAATGCCACTAAGTGGGCATAGGGCAGAGAGTGGGAGAAGAGGAGGATTAAGAGGGGCGGGGTGCAAAGGTGTGAGAAAGAAGAGTGTCATGGCCAGAGAAAAGGGTGTGAAACAGTCACAGAGCAGCTATGGAACAGAGGGCCCTTCTGAGGTGAAAAACTTTTCTCTTCCATAATCTCCTGAAACAGGAACAACCCAGTCTGGCCTGTTGTATATCTTCATAGCTGATGGACCCCTCCAGCCCCAGTAGGATCTGTCAGGGTCCGTAACCTGAACCAATGCACCTCACCCCTACTCTGAAATCATCTGACAAACCTTCTGTTCCTGGTGTGATGTTGGCACACACATAGTTTAGTCCTTTGGACATAAGAAGATGTTACAAAAGCCTGGTCAGGAAAGGTCATTCCACTACATGTTGAAAGCCCCGCATCAAGGCTAATGCTGACTTGGTTCAAATATATCTATTCTCAATATATAAAATGTAAATATTCAGTTTAACTAGTCGGTCTCAATCCACGATCAACTCACCCCTCTCCCCAAAGTCTACACCAGCAAGAGACATAGATTTTATAGCAGGGGGTGGTGGAGGGTGCCAGCTTTTGTCACTATCCACCACCCAATGCGTCACCTGCCACCAGATCAGCCAAATAGCAAAAATCTGTTGCAGTAGCTGTGCTTCAACCAGTAGAGGGCAGTTCCTTAGCATATTTATAATTCATAATGTATAAGTAATATCTCGAGAATGAAACCTTAGTCAGTAACACTAATAAGTACCTGTATACATCTTTTTTTCTGCAGGAAAAAGTGGTGCTGGCTGATCTCTGAATGCTTTCAATGTGAAACTGAGAAGCGAGAATTGACATTAGCTGAACCTGAACCAAAAATGTATTTGTTTTTGCTGCTGCGATGATTTACAAGAACAAAGGTACTGTATTATATAATTTAGTTACAAAAGTTTAGATTATAAGTCCAAGTGGGGCCAGATTTTGTCTCCAGGGCCATAATAAGAATACTAATAACGTAACTTTGACATTAGTTGAGAGTAATGAACATTAGAGTACTTGAGGTGCAAACCATGGCACTGCTCTCATTTTTCTCTCTCCCTTTCTCCCTCTTTTAATTTTTCAAGTTACAATCTCTGTCACAGCTATTCTCATTTATATCCATCTTTTTTTTGCAGGATGTTATTATGTGTGAGACAGTGAAGATAGAAAGCTCTTTGGTCACAGTAACTGTTTTCTTTCCATTTTTCAGGCTGCTAACACAGTGCCCTGCAGCTGAAAGAGAACTAATTAGCTGATTAATTTTAATTGTAATGTATGGGTGGTTTAGGTTGTCATTTTGCTAAGAGATCAGACTGACATGTATTTTTTATGAGGCAAACACTGTGTGGCATATTGTGCTAACAACATGTCTTTGTAAAGTTTTTTTTTTTCTTTTACTAGGATAATTTATTAGGAATAACCCTTGTAAGTTTCTTTCTGGAGGAAATTAGTTGACGTTTATTCAGAGAGCAGCTGTGGTGTTGCCTGGTGACTGTGTTTCTTTATTATTCTGATATAATCAGTAATCCTGCAAATTAATCTGTACAATCTATTCAGTGAGCAGCACTAAAGGATGTCATTATTTTGGTAATAATTTTCTTCTTTGTTTATATAGTCGTTTTTGTGTCTATTGTAACTTATTAGTAAAGACACAGGAACATTAAGCTTTAACTGTGAAAGCTTTATTTTCTTATTTGTGTGCTTTGCTTTCTTCTTTCTTTTGGCATTGCTGGGTTGTGATTGAGATCAAATGGCAGTAATAGAACAATTAAATTTAACCATCACTTGAGATCTATTTTGGAGAGAAAAATGAAAAAATTAGAACTACAGTCAGGAAAGGACGATTAAGTCATCTTCTTCAGCTGTGGAGAAATATGCAGGCTCCAAAACCATGTGGGACTAAAGTTCTCTGAGAAACATAAACACCTTTTTGGCTTTGACAATGTAGTTTTCTGTTCGGCTTTACGGGCCAGCTCTCAGGTTGATTTGATTAACGAACCCCTGGGTTTGACCCTGGAGACGGTTGCATCTCAGCTCTTTTCTACCGATGAAGGTTTCTTGGATCTTACCCCTACTACTCATAGAAGTGGCAGCTCCGAAAAATGGTCACATGAATCATTGTAATTGTCACATGTGTTTTTGAAGGCAGCGGCAAATATAATCATATGTTAAACTCTTTTCTGTACTTTAAATTATAATGAGTCTCTTTGGGCTGTAGCTGCTCTCAGCTTTAACATTGCAGCTTATGTTTCACCCTCGGGACCTCTGATTTGGAAAACAGTTCTATATATTAATTAGCAGTATCATTTATGAGCCTCAAGTAGGAGCATGAATTGTTCAGTTATTAGGCAAAGGTTTTCTCTTAAAATCCTTGCCAGTGCTTTTTCAATAGATCTGCAGTGTAACCTTGTTTATCCTGGCTTTGAGGAGCTTATAGTCACTCGAAGGAGCCTCTGAAAGCATCAACAGTCTGGGCTGTTTTGTCACCTGTTTTTGACCAAAGGGCTGTGCTGCAAAGAAACTCCGCAGTTTCTTTTTCAGTGGGATGTTGACTGACATGCTGTATCTTGCTGCTGGTGAGCTGTGTAGTTTACAGCCTCCAATTCATTCCAGTCATTGTGTTTGGAGTGTCAGTCTGTGGCCTGCTGTGTTCCCAACTGCTTGATGAGCGTACCCGGGAGACTGGTGTCCTCAACTTATCACATATAAGAGTCTCTTCGCCTCCAGTCTGGGCCTCAAGGTCTGCAGCCTTGCTTGTTCTCATCCCTCTGTTGTCTGCAGTGTGTGTGATTCAGACTCTGACTGCAGTTATCTAGCTGGTTGGACAGAAAACCAGTGGAGTTGCAGTGCCTCAGGCTTTAATTTAAGCTGCTGTGACACAGAACATGCTCTGCTGCTAACAGTAGATTCATAGTTTAAAGGATTTTGTTCCAGGAAACCAACACAGAACACGCACAGGTTTATGCTGCCAACATGCAGCTCCATGAGTAATTCATCCTCCATCTGTACACTTTACTTAGGTTTAAATTAACTTACTTTCTAATCTGATAGCAGAGATTCCTGTGAGGTGTGTGCCTTGGCTTTCATCCTTCATCTTTCTCCAGGCTTCATCTTTGTTCCCCTTCTCTTCCCTCCTTTTCCTACCTCAGCTTGGAGCTCCCCTCCTTTAGTTGCAACCCAGTGGGATTTCCTGTTGGTGCTGTGGAGCAAAACTCTATTCTCCTCCATTCCAGTTTTATTTACCTGCAGCTCTGAGAAACCATGAACACCACTGCTCCCATGATGCTGCTTTCTATTTGCTTTGCTGAAAGGCAGTGAGTAAACAGGTGCATAGTGAGGAATTTTAACCAGGTTGTGGATGAGTCAAGTTTATTTGACCTTGGTCGTACAGTACAGAGTAGCTGCAGGAAAATGACAGCGACTGCAGGAAAACTTCTCTCTTTTTAGTGAATCCTAAATTCAGATTAACACTTTCTTTGAGGACAAACAGTGTGCTCTCCCCTTCTTCCCTTCACTCCCATGGCCTCATTTGGCACAGAGAGAAATGAAAGGAGAACACAAAAATAGCAAAAATGTTGCTTCTGAAAACCTGCATGTAGGCCTCTTTGTGCTCAGGCTTAGATTTTGTCTTATTGCTGTAAATCTATTCTCATTACACACTTGTGCCCATGGGGCATGCAGTGATGATTGTTGTTTTTTTGGGTTTTTTTTTTGCAGGCACACACCAGGCAACCATTTATATAGTGAAAGAGTTGCACAAAATTGTGAAAGGAATGTGCTCTGAACATCATATTTTTTTTCTTTCAATTTAGAGGGTATTATGTTTTTTCCCTTTTATCACAGTTGCTATTTTAGATCTGTTTTGTGCATGTGTGTATGCGGGTATGTGCGTGTCTGTGTGTGTGGGGGGTCTGTATGCCCTCTGACTAGAGTCACCTATAGTTGTGTTGCTTACTCATATTGGCAAAAAACACCACATTCTTTCTTTATGATTATGTAAAGAAGATGAATATGGATGTGGTACAGTATATCCACCAAGCTGTTTGGTGGATATACTGTAAATCATCAAGAATATTTACCATTAAATATAATATTCTTTTGTTTTTTTAAGCAACAAACATTGAGAAATGCCTCAATGTAGGAAATGCCTATTTTCGAACCATGATTTGTCTTGAGCTCGTGTTGTAATGGAACCATTAAATAATGACACTGCTGTTAAAGCAGAACTATTTACTTACTCTTGTACTGCAGTTTAACATAGAAAAAGAATAAAACAATAGAGCATTTAAACTTAGATCATGCTTTGTTAACTGTTTGGGGATGCAGGTGCCATCTTGTGAGGTATGCACTCAGTGGTTTCAATAGGTTACCTGCATAGCTTTTCTTTTGTTTCACTTGAATAAAATTTCACCTAATAACAATAATGTCACTTATTATTTAGTTTAAACCAAACAATTCATAAGACATTTGCAAAGAAACAAAGAACAAAATCTTTGCAGCATTTTCCAAAGATACTAAATATGCTAGCCCGGAGCCAAAAGAAATGAATATATAATTAAATACACCATATATTGATTATTTATTGGTCTGCAGGACACAGTGTCCATGGTTTCCAGAACAAATTTCTCATTTCAGTTTCATGTGACCACAGAACAGTTTCCATTTTGCCTCAGACCATTTTAAATGAGCTTTGGCTCAGAGAACATGGCAGTGTTTCTGGATCACGTTCACATATGGCTTCTTCTTTGCATGAAACAGCTTTAATTGACATTTGTGGTTTGCACAGCGAACTGTGTTCACAGTGATTTCTGGAAGTGTTCCTGAGCCCATGCAGTGATGTCCAGTAGAGAATTGTGACTGATTTTAATGCAGTGCTGCCTGAAGCCCCAAAGATCACGTGTATCCAGTTTTGACCCTCGGCCTTGTACCTTGCGCACAGAGATTCCTCCTGATTCTCGGAATGTTTCGATGATATTATATTATGTAGATCATTTAATATTCATTGTTTTTGAAATTTTACATTGAGGAACAATTTTCTAAAATTGTTCCTTAATTTGTTGGCGCAGTTGGTGACAGCTTGGTGAACTTGCAGCCTATCTTTACATTCCAGAGGCTCTGTCTCCCTGAAAGGCTCCTTTTATACACAGTGGCATACGCATGTTACTGACTTGTTACCAATTAATCTAATTAGTTGTCAAATGCTGGTCCAATTGCTTTTGATTTGCAGCAATTACTTTTCCAGCCGTTTTGTTGCTCTTCAAATACAAAATGAACTAATATTTTCCGTTAAATGTTAAAATCGCTCAATTTCAACATCTGATATGTTGTTTATGTTCTGTTGTGAATAAAATATGGGTTGATGAGATTATGCAAATTATTGCATTCTGTGTTATTTGCATTTTACAAATTCCAGCTTTTGGGGTATTGGGGTTGTATAATCACATACAGAATTCATATGTGATTCTCAGTACTCCCCCTGAAATTATTTTTGGACCAGGTGGCAAAAGGACGATAGTTTGATGGTTTTGTTAGCATGGGCTAAATTGTTTATTACTCATGCATCTCAAGACTTTTGGTTGGTAATTTTGGTTGGGGCGACTGTGGCGCAGGAAGTTAGAGCGGTTGTCCACCAATCTCACAGTTCAATCCCCGGCTCCTCTGGTCACATGTCAAAGTGTCCTTGAGCAAGACACTGAACCCCAACTTAGTTGCTCCCGGTGAGTGTTGGCCAGCTGCATAGCAGCCCCCCCATCGGTGTATGAATGTGTGTATGATTGTGAGTGTGAATGGGTAAATAAGAAGCAGTGTAAAGCGCTTTGAGGGCCAATAGGTAGAAAAAGCGCTATATAAGTGCAGAACATTTACCATTTAATTTCCTATAAAACCAATTACTTCACAATAGAAAGTTAAACAATCTTTAAGAAAAGAAATAGAATATATTAAATAATACTATAATAAATTCAAGTTGGTGCAAACTACAATTTCAGCTCCTCAGCAACTGGAAAGCAATCGCAACATTCCCTTTAAAACTTCACTCAAAGTTCATTACAACACAGATTGGCTCTGAAATGATTACTTAGTGATCAATTATGTTAAATTATTATAACACTGATAAATGACACATCGTAATATGTAACATACTGAAAGAGAAATACAGTTACTTTTTAATGAGAAAATATATCACAGACTAACTGTAACCTGGAGAAGCCTGGGTGAAGCATCATTGAAGATAAAACCTTGTTTCATACCTTAGTCACCAAAACAATGTTGTTTGTCTCTTTACCTCCATTAGGAAGGTACTTGTGTACCTGTGTAACTAATGATCTGCCAAAACAAATACTTGGTAGATAATCTGTCTGAAATGTTTGCTTGTTGCATCTGTGTGTCGCCTTTCTGCTCATGTTTGTTTTTGCTCTGTCAGACTTCTTTTTAGCAATTTCACCGTGTTCCCATGCTCAGCACCTGCTGTACATTGATAAATGCTGTGTTGTCATAACCAATGAAAATAAAGGCTGGAAAAATATGGAAATTAGACTGACGTAAAATAAAATAAAACGATATATCGCTTAAACATGTTGAGCGTTTTCAAAGAGAGCGATTTCCTTTCCCCCCGCCCCCTCTTCATCTGTTAACAGTTTCCAGTTTGCTTTTGCCAAAAAGGAGAAAGATGTTGGGACTCAGCGAGGGAGGTTTTTTTTTTCCCTTACCGGCAGCCCCTCACTTTCTTCACCCTCCTGACACTGTTAGAAAGTTTCAGCTTTGTTTGGTGCCATTAAGCACTTCGGCACTTTTGCTGCCAAAACCAAACCAGTGTCACAGCATCTAACATGTGGAGAGCAGGTTGCCAATCTGCTTGGCAGGGGTCTTGTTTGCATGCAGTAATTAAACAAATTTCTCAAAATGAACCTGGTGGTATTTTATTGATGGGAAAATGCTGCATTTAATAGCTTTAAATATGTGAGCCAGCAGACACAAAAGCCTTGGTTTCTCTTAGAGATCCCAATCTTCTTCTCAAGAGGGAAGGGATAATTAAGCCAATCAAGGAAATGACAAAGAAAAGAGACAATGCCGTTACAAGGCTGTCAAAACAGCCATTAAATGCATTAATCACAAACACCATCAGAGATAGCATTACTCCAAAATCCTTAAAGTATTTAAGAACCTTAGAGTTAGTGTGGAGATGTGTGCATTTTATATGGATAAACCTTTTTTAATGCTGTAATCTCACTTCTCCACCTTCCTCAGGGACACAGCTGCAGCACAGGCTGTATGCGATTTTAATTCCACTCTGCATTTGTTGGTAATTGAATTTATTACGAGGACACCGGGCCAAATCGACTGTTATTTCGCAGTCAGTCGAGGTTGCTAATTAGAAATTAGCTCGAACATTCTGGTGCACAGCCCTCGGGGAGTGTTGTCGTCAGTCTAAATCTCTGACATACCTACCAATAGCATGTAATTACAGCCACAGTTTTGCAGATAAGAGCACTGTTGTAATCATCGTAGTGAAGAGTGGCAATACATGATCACCCACTGTCCACATTAACATAGTGTAAACGTACAGTACAGGCTTTACAAATTTTACAAATTTAAAGCTTCTAGTTAGTGTATAAGTGAACCTGCTGAATGAATCTATAGGAGTTTCAACAAGCCAACCAAACTGTGTCAGAACGTTCTATAACATGTCATAAAATATTTATTTTTTTCCATCTCAGGTTGTTGGGGATTTCATGCTCAGAGCACCCAGAGGAGGACTAAGGCTAAGGAAAATGTAGTAGGATTTTCTTTCCCTCCTTACATCTAAAGACTGAAACACTGTGAGAGAGGGATCACTGGAGAGGAGTTTCTGTGGTAACCTTTAAAGTGCTGTTTTTTGGTTTGATGCTCTGTTTGAAATGGGTTTTATAGGTCAAATTGGTATTTTTTTAAGTGGCCTTGATAATATGTTGAAAAAGGTTGACTATTGATTTTTGTAACTCCAGAAACGGTCCGACTTTAGATAAGGAAGAGGGTTTGGACGATTGTTTGGAAGTGTAAACCTCTGTTCTGATACAGCCTGTGCCTGCCACAGTGATGAGAGGCATCCCTGTCTTCTAAAAAAAGTTTTTATACATTTCTGTAAACTCAGCCCACACAAATATCTTTTTTAGGGAACAGAATGGCAAAATTACTATATTTTTATAATATTTTCATAATTACCTTAAGTGTCAAGTCGCAAATGTTGATGCTAAACTTATCAGCACATTGTTCCCAGACAATGTATTTTTTAACCAAAATATCCAGTCTGGCAGCACAATATCCAAATTATACAAATTATTTAACTACAGCTTCATTAAAATTTTATTATTTAGGAACTCACATTGCTTCAGTTCAGTTCATACCTGACACTCCTTCTGGAGTATAGGCGGGTTAGTCATTTGCAGTCTTCTCTACCTGAAACAAGCTGTGTCCCATTGTCAGCACCACTTGATTAAGGTTAGAGAAACAAATAAAAGTGACTTCAGACACAATGTCTTTATTCATCTAAAAAGCAAACACACAAACTTGCTCTAATCTTAACCAATATGCTTATAAACCTATAAACTACGTTAACTTTTAAGCTTGTTACTGTTAAGAAATGAAACATTTCTATAATTACTCTTTTACATACATGAGCTCATATGAAATAAAATGATAATATTTCATAGAACTGCAGTTCCTCATGCAACTGCAGTTCCAAACACTGACGTTCTTTTTTGTTTAGATTATTATGCTTTATAGAAGATAAAGTGAAGAGCGGATAAATGGAGGTTAATAATGCAGACAGTGGAAACAACTTTGCAGTACAGTGTTGGTGGTGTGAGGTACAGCAACATTAGTCTTAGATGTTTATTTGTCGTGTTGCAGACTATTGTAATTTTAGTTTCATCAGATCACATAATCTGCTTTATTCATTCATTCATTCTGGTGCAACTCATTCAGTGTGTTCACATGCTCGTTTGCTGCTTTCCAAGCGTGCTGCCTTGTATGTAAGAGTGAGTAATGGCTTCCTGCGTTTTTAGCAGCAAAAAGCTTAGACTTGTGTGCTTGACTGTGAGATGTGGACTTTTATTCCAGTTGCCTTTAGGACTTTGTCAGGTCCCCTGCTGTTTATTTTGAATTCTTACATAGCTCTCTAGCTTTTCCTAGCAGCTTTCATTTTATTTTTCTTGATCTTCAACTTCTTGGAAGAGTCTTAGTGTGTTTGTTTCTGTTTTTTCTGGATTATTGTCTTCACAGTTGGTATTGGTATCCTTTAACGCTTTGAAATATTCGTATATCCCTCTCCAGCTTTATAAAGGTTTACCGATATTTATTTGGAGGTCCTGTGAAAGCTGTTTTCCTGATCCCCTTTTTTGTTGCTATAAGCAGACTTTGAGACTGCTTCTGGGCATCTAAGTCCATATTAACAAACCTGGTGCCTCTCATCAAGCATTAGTACTATTTGTTTCATCCTTTTTGCTGTTTCAACATACAGTAAGGGGATGAATCCTCTTCACTCATTTTTATGGGAGTGCATTATAAGTCATGTATAATTATATAAAAGTGTCAGGGGCACATTTATACACAGAATCCCTGGGAAATCTCTACATTGGAGTCCATATTTCACTAGTGAAGTCAAACGCTACTGAAACTACAACTGTGTGTGACACACTATGAATGTGTGCTTAGCCAGAGAGCAGGGAAAAGGGGATGAACACCGGGAGGATATTTTTGGAGGGGGTAGAAACAGACAGGAAAGTGGATGTGTAAAATGAAGTTGCTAAGCAACTCCATTTGCCCCTTTTTGAATGTACTGAGATAGGAATCAAAGACTGACTGACTGACTTGACTGAGAACTCAAGGCAATGCAAAGGAAAACTGTTTGGAGTTGACATTTCTTGTAAAGACTGTTCTGCAGGAGAGGTCTACATTCATCCCTGTTGCTACCACCGCTGCACTGCACACATCCCATCTGCAAAGATTAGCCTCAATTGTGGAGACTTGTACTATTTTTAACTGACCTAGCAGGCACAGTGGCCAGCAAAGAAAGGAGTCAGGGCTTCCTCTGTGAAACAATGCCCGTTCATCAGTTTCATCTTTCATTTCAGTGCTTTTGATTTGGCTGTGTGCAATATTGTTTGATTACCGGAGCTTTAGTAAAAACATAATTCAAATATATTTTCAAATGACTCTGTGGAAAGACATTTAATCTTTTATAGAAACATTTTTATTTGTTGTTTTATTTTTCTAAAAAAATGTTTCAATTGCTTCAGTTTGTTTCTGCTGAATGAAATAGAATTGTGTATGATTTGCTTTTATATAATTATGTATAAAACAGCTTTACATCCCTCATAAATGATGTTGTTGACAAAATGTGGCTTCCGTTAAATCAAATATTGCTATGGTGATAAATATCAGTCTAACTGGAGTCATACTTTACCTCCAGGTGTTGTGTTGTTCATGCGTGGCCTCATTGTGACCCTTCAGCACTGATTCATGCTCTAACAGCTCACACGCTCCCATTACCAACTGACTTGAGCATGTGCAAATACATCATCAGCTGGCACCGCAATACCCACAACCTCCATGTCCTCCATCAGTCAGACTGTTTCCCCACCATCAGTCAGACTGTCTTTTTCTATGTGTCTAATTCAGTCTTCGTCCATGAGACACCTCTTCATTTTTTTCCATGACATAACTTTAATCTTTGCTCTCCCCTTCCTCCATTTTGCAAACTCTATCATTCAAACTTTCAGTGGCTCATCTTCACTACTTTCTCTGTCATAGGGCTTTGGTCTTTACTGTGCACAGCTCAGGTCAAAGGCAGTCCAGCTCCCTGTTGTATTGGAGCAGTGCATGTATGATTTAAGTAACAGGATTTGGAAGCAGAGGTTTGTGTTGTGTCCTACATTTGACTGCTGAAAACACATTCAAAAGATGAAAGCCTGTTGTGGGCATTTGCTTGAGGTCAAGTTAGGACTACGGTCCGTCTTTGTTACAGGCTTAAATGTGTCTGTGGCACAACACATCAAAAACTGTCAAGAACTGAACTCAGTCAGTCACCATTAGTTACAGCTGCAATTTGTTTGGTAAAAATTGTATTAGCTCAGTAGGAAACTTGGCCATCAATGCCTATTATGCAAAATAACATTCAATTTGTTAACTGTTTATTCAAAAAACAGTTGTGACATTTGAGAGGTGCAGTAATTGTTTTGCTTACATTTTTAACAATTCATTTTTTCCTGAGAGAGCAAGTGGCTTGCACTGCTGCGTCACAGCTCAGGATCCCCTTTTTGAAACCTGCTGGCTGTGGCCTTTCCGCGCGGAGTTTGCAGGTTTTCTCTGTGCTTTAGTGGGTTTCCTCCAGCTACTCCCGTTTCCTCCCACAGTTCAAAGACACGCGTGTTGGGTTAAATGAAGGGTTGTCAGTGTATTTCTCTGTGTTGGCTCTGAGATAGACTGGATACCTGTCCAGGGTGTATTGTACCTGTGATCTTGAACACGATGCGACTACAGATAGTGGATGGATGGAATTTTTTTCTGGTAACTCTGTTTATAATGTCATGTTTACTTACTTGCTTTGTCTTCTGCAAGACGGACTTGTAAATACGTGATTTCATATGTATAAAGTAGTTTGCTTTGCAATAATTATAAAAATAAACTGTAATATAATGTAAAGATTGTTTTTAGGTTGACCATTTAGATTGTTATATTTACACTGTGACATTGTGTGGTGGATAGCCCTTGAGGCTCTTTTAGGTCATTGCAGTGTTGCTTTAAGAGCAGTGTTGAATTTGTTTTTTTTTTTGTTTTTTTTTGCATGTTTGTGATGACATGACATCATTTTTGATGTATTCAGTTTCCTGGTTTCTATGAGGTTTGCAGTGCATTTGCAGAAAGTGTGCTGTCCACTTTCTTCGAATGTGAACGGTGCAGGATTGAGCTCCCCAGTGAGGAGTGACAGCCATGTTTAACTTTAGTTTGGCAATCGTGAAAGTACACTGCAGAGACAAAGTGAAAGTGGACCCAAAAACAAGTAAACAGCGGCACAAGCAATATAGACTGACAGTCTATTAAAGCGTGGACATATTTTTAGTCATTTTAGTTGGAAAGGTTTTTAATTTACTACAGCATGAGTCTTTAGTGATCTGCAAAAAGTACACTATATAGCAGAGTAAAGCCTGTTCTTGATGCAAGGAAGACTAACAGCCTCGTAATGACAATTTCAATTTGATTAAATACTCCCCTGTATCTGTTGGACTTGCGCAGCATTAAGCAGTAAACAACCAAGTTCATCAGATGGTTTAAATGCAGTATTCTGTTGTGTAGCAATGGAGAGGCTCTGTGGCTCTGTATGCAGAGCAGATTTGCTGGGTGTTTGAATCTCCTTCCTGGTTGCTCTTCTGGCTGCTCATCCTAAAGTGAACTGGTGAGCAGATGGGAGGCTGGGAGGCTGAGAGGGGTTGGTGACAGTCGGAGTGGGACTGGCAGTCTGTGTTGTGGGGGAGGGGTAGAGGAAGTAATGATATGCCATGTCTGCTACATTAACAGGCCTTATGTTTAGGAGAGCAGAGCAGACGTTGCATGTGTATTTGTCATGCGGCCTGTCATCCGCTGTTAAAATGCACTCAGTAGGATTCTTTGTCCAGAGTATATCTTTACTGCAAGTTTGCTTGTTTTCTTTATTCTTTCTTTCTTTCTTTTCCTTTCGGCTATTTCCTTTCGGGAGTCACCACAGTGAATCATGTGCCTCCCTCTAACCCTGTCCTCTGCATCCTCTTCTCTCACACCAACTAACTTCATGTCCTCTCTCACTACATCTATAAATCTCCTCTTTGGTCTTCCTCTAGACCTCCTATCTGGCAGCTCCAACCTCAGTATCCTTCTACCGATATATTCACAGTTTTTCCTCTGAACATGTCCAAACCACCTCAATCTGGCCTCTCTGACTTTATCTCCGAAACATCTAACATAAACTGTCCCTCTGCTCACAAATGCTCACCTCTGCCCTTAGCCCAACTTCCACTACTCTTTCCCATAACTTCATTGTGTGGCTCATCAGCTTTATGCCCTTGTAGCTGCCACAGCTCTGCAGATCTCCCTTGTTCTTAAAAATGGGCACCAGTACACTTCTCCTACAGTCCTCGGGCATCCTGTCACTCTCCAAGATCTTGTTTAACAAACTATTCAGAAACTCCACTGCCACCTCTCCTAGACACTTCCATACCTCCACAGGTATGTCATCAGAACCAACTGCCTTTCCACTCTTCATCCTCTTCAGCACCCTCCTCACTTCACTCTTACTAATCTTTGCTACTTCCTGCTCCACACCAGTCACCTCTAATACTCTTCGTTCCCTTTCATTTTCCTCATTCATCTACTCTTCAAAGTTCTCCTGCCATCTTCCCATCACACTCCCGGCACCTGTCAATACATTTCCATCCTTATCTTTAATCACCCTAACCTGCTGAACATCCTTCCCATCTCTATCTCCTTGTCTGGCCAACCTGTACAAATCCACCTTAAGTGTATACACTCCTGAACTTCCTTGTTCCACCATCAAGTCTCCTTGTCCACTTTCCTCTTTCCTGATGACACACCGATCATTGATCACATTAGCTGTAGTGGTCCAGTCATCTGAAAGCACCTCCTGACTACCCAGATTCTGTCTCAGATCCTCCCTGAAAACTTTACAACATTCTTCTCTTTTCAACTTTCACCACTGCGTCCTCTGTCCTCTGCCTTAGTCCTTTTCATCTTTCTCACCACCAGAGTCATTTTACACACCACCACCTTGTGTTATCTGGCTACACTCTCCCCTACCAACACTCTACAGTCACTGGTCTCTTTCAGATTACAACGTTGACACAAGATGTAGTCCACCTGAGTGATAATTCCTCCACTCTTATATGTCACCCTATGTTCCTGCCTCTTCTGGAAGTTCACTAGATCCATTTCCATCCTCTTTGCAGAGTCTACCACCATCTGTCCTTTTGTGTTCCTGTCCTGAAGACCAAACCTTCCCATCACATTCTCATCACCTCTGTTCCCTTCACCTACATGTCCATTAAAATCTGCACCAATCACCACTGCATCACTTCATCTAACTCACTCCAGCATTTCTCCTTCTCTTCAAACTCACATCCTACCTGAAGGGCATAACCACTAACAACATTGAATCACGTCTTGAATTTCCAACTTCAGACTAATCAACCTGTCTGATACTCTTTTCACCTCTAGAACATTCCTTACAAACTCCTCTTTTAGGATATCTCCACCAACCTCCACCACCTTTTCTCCACCAACTCTCTAGCCTTCCATGTCATAGGTATGAAAGTCAGAATAGATGTGGAAGTCAGGATTCTGATGTGTCATTTGGCATGTGTCGGATGCCCTTCCTGACACAACCGCCTGCATTTATCCAGACTTGTTACTGGCACAAGAAGACACTGGCTTGTGTCCCCGTGTGGTTGCATTGCTTATTTTCTTTTTGTCCTCCTATCTTTGTTGCTGCTCTAGGATAGAATTGCTGCAATGTTTTACCGTACAGTTCAGATTAGTTCTACATATGAGGTTTAATGTCATCCTGCTGTCATGCCTGCTAACTAGGGTCTACAGCCATAGAGTTTAGTATATGGGTAGATTTTATGTAGTTTTAAAACACATCTGCTTTATTTCATTTTTGATGCAAGATTACCTTAAAAAAGAGGGCAGTCACTGAAGATAAACCACTAAAGGGTAATAAATCAATCCTCCCATGTGTACTGTTTTTTTTTTTCTATTTGTGCTTTAAATATTGCTTATAGAGCGTAAGGAGAAATTGTCTAGCATCTTCAACCTTTACTCAAACCAGTCTGGCTGAACATCAAGGTTTTTTTTTCTTCACACTATCCTACATTGAGGAAACATAAAATTAGAGAAAATGAGAATAATAAAGGTAAGATATAATAAACTGAATTCAGCCTTAGTTAAATATTACCCCAGGAACTTTAATAAATGTAAATTATTTAATTTATTCTTTATATGCCTGCAAGAAGTATATTTGGATCTGGTTCTGATCAAGATCACAGTACTTGTTTTGCTTCAACTACATAGCAGTGACAGAGTGACAATGAGAATAATAGACATCCTTTATGAGAAGTGAAAAACTAAATTATTAGCATCTTCACTAAGGCTTCAGGCCGTGTATTATTTGCCATCAAAATGATTTAATTGAGCAATCATTAACACCGTGCAGACTCATTGTCCTCAGGATGACGTGACTCAGAGGACAAATTTAGCAACTGTCAAACTCGATGACTCTCAAGCCACCCTCTCAGGCATAAATCAGACATATCTCAGCTGATTTAAAAAAACATACTTCCCCTTTAGCCTGTGGAAAGGGCTAAAGGAGACAGCTATCATTGCTTTTACAAGATGTTAAGTATTCTTAGTTTGTATCTGTTGTGTAGCTGACTGCCCCTTTCTGTGTGACAGATTTTCACCTTCCTTATTTTGCAGTTCAGCCACTGTGCTGCTCTTGTTTTATCCCTGTAGCCTTTTGTTGATCAAGAGTGTGAAGGAAGACAATGAGTGCATCAGAGGTTAGCAACAGCATCGTCCCTCTGTTCGTGTGTGTTCGTGTGTGAGCCTGTTAGAGATTGAGCTTTTCATGAGTGATTTTGGAGAGGAATTCGGGACAATACTTTTTTTGTTGATGATATGATTATCAGTCTGGATACAGGTCAGAGGATATCAAAAGAGAACCAACACATTTTTCAGATGGGTGTGATGGCAAAATGTGCTAGATTTTACATAATTTGTCACCATAAAGCATTATTATCAATATTACTGTACTGTTATTACTTTCACGTAGCACGGCGGCAAAGTGTTGCCTAACAGTGGCCTCTGCACAGTTAGTGCAGAGAAAGTTGAGAGTTTCCATGTTCCCCCCTGTACTTGCATGGGTTTCCTCTGGGTGCATATTACTATAAGTTAATCGGTGACTCCATATTTCCTGTAGGTGGGATTGTGAGTGTGAATTGTTGTATGTCTCTCTGTTTTGGAGTCCAGTAGTCCAGGAGGTACCCTGCCTCTCACCCAATGACAGCTGGGATAGGCTACAGCCCCTCTGTGATCCTGAACAGGATCGGCAGTTACAGATAATAGATAGATGGATGGATGTTACTACTATCTTTACTGGCCTGGCCAATGAGACTTTTAAAGGAAAACATCTAGTAGAAGTTACTGTGATGTATTGTATCTGACATTTTTTGGCTAACATTGTCGGTTCTTGTTGTATTTTTCTTATTGCTTTGTATAATGGGCCAAATATAGACCTATATATGTTCCACTTTGGGATATATCCAGGAGTTAAAATATCCAGCAGTTGAAATGCAGCTGCAGAGTCTTCATTGATCTGAAACATCAACAGTAAATGTCAAGTTTTTGGTGTCAGTTCGGAGAATCAAAGAGTAGGAGGATCCTGCTAGACAAACCATTTTGTATTGACATACAAAGAGAAATCTATTGTGAAAACAGGCAGAAATACTAATGACCCCCCCCCCCCATTTCTATAGTTTGTATAACACAGCTGAAATGAAGCAAATGTAGAGCTCTGGCTTTGTGTTGTAAAGCTCTAGATCCATTGTTTCCTATTAGTCAGCAGGGATTTTGCAATTGTACAATTTCTCTGTGCCCATTTCCATTAATACCTCTGTTCATCACATTGGCAAAACAGGACATTTTCTGCTAAAAACTAATTTTCCTCAATATGAAACCAATATTTATCTGAATGATCTGAATGTTCCTTTACAACCCAAAAATCCATTTCTGTCTCTCTGTCACTCACCCTTTACTTTATGAGGTTTGTTTCTGAAGGGAATATGAAGATGGAGCTGGTTGTGATCTGGAGCTCATTAGCAGCACTGAAGTATAACATAATGGGATAAGTTCACGGCCTCACTAAGCTCTCACACACACTCCTACACTGACTCACCCTCATAGCCTATTTCCTGAGTGTGCTCAAGTGAGTTTGACACAGCCTGATAATCCAGTAAAGATATTTTATTTACAGCAGCCTAAAGTGGTAAGTGGATGCTGTTGTCAGGTTTTAGCCATAAAAGAATTAAAAAAGTTATGGACAGCTGGAAGACATTTTCAAAGTAAGATTTTTCTTTCTGTAACCCAGGTGTGTGTGGGATGGCTTGCATTTGAACTACTGAAGATGCCTCTGGTGGTAATTACAAAGTTTAAAATTATTTCATTTCTGGCAAATTTCAAATTAACAATATAGATTAACTAATATACTAAAAACACGTCAATTGTCTGGTCAAAATCTGGTGCAAAATTAAAAGTAAAATTTTTTTTAAACAAAACAACCTCATTTATTATTGCCAAGACTGGCAAGACAATGCCTACTGCCATACTGTTATCAGGAACGTACTGTGTGTATGAACTGAATCTATGGGCTGGGCATCGCTGGACTTGAACCCTGAATATTGCGTGCCATGCACAGTAACCAATCAGCTCCCATTGTTCTTTTTACACCTCTACTCATATCTTTTAATCGTAGGCATGCTTGTTCATCACCACTCCTGCTGCCTTCCTGCTTAGTTCTCCTGCCAGTTTCTGGTTGCTGAGGTTTTTTTTGTACCTAAACATTTGTTGGGGTCACTGGCTGCCTCGTGTGACCTATTATCCGTCAGAAAAGGCAGAAGGGAAACTGTTAGGAACAGAGATGAAACCTGACCCATTTAATTTGCCTCTTCTGATTTGTATATATACGCAGTGTTTGGGGGATGCTTGAGATTAACTATCCTGGTCCCATCTACAAATCTACTTTTTTCCCTTACTTGTCCTTAAAATATACTTCCCACAGGAAGTATATATATATACTAAAATATACTTTATATATTTTTAGTATTTTTTTACTGCTGGTTAAAACTATTCTCCAAAACACAGATACGTACATTATTACAACAATAACATTAAGCTTTGCTTTGTTGTTGCTCATATAGGTTAAACATATAGTTGGAGGAGTTGGTGTTGTTTATTGATGAAAGTCTTAAGTCCCCTTTATCGATGAAACAAAGTAAAAACTTCACAGCTGGTCTGACAAAAAACCCATTTGTATTATACATGCAAGTTACATCAGCCATCTGCATGGTCTTTAACTATGTATGAAAGGAAGGGTGCTCTGTTAATGTTGAACCCTCGATCAGACACTCAGAGGGTTTTAGGCATACAAAAATAAAAACACACACCCCACTGTGTACTGGTGGCCTAGCTAAAGCAGGGGAAAGATCTGAAAGAGCAGCTGCTACGTGGCTACAAAACCTGTAAACCACCCAACATACAGACAGTCAAGATCATTAAAGGGTGGTGGACCTCACCACATTTATGGACTACAATGGACCTCGCTATGGGCATCAAGCGGTGGATGACAATATGCCAGTGTAGAAGTATTTAAAGCATAGTGCATGAGATTTGAATCATGTTGCCCTGCTGTTCTTCTGTTTATTTGCCATAAGGGACTGGATATACAAATAGTATAGTCTTTAAGATCTAGATGGTTAAAAACAGATTTGATATTTTCTTTGTTTACCAATGTGATTTTTTGAAACCTAATTTTATGTGTTTTATCAAGGCGTTCCACTCACCATTTGATCACCCTTTTGCAGTTAATTGATTAGATAAAATACCCAACATCAGTGTGCATATATGAAGCTTTACATGTTCGTACACCTGATCATTTGGTTTTATTTAAAAACTTTACCAACAATAAACATGGCATCATGTGAGACAATTTTTGTAACACGTACACCCCTGATTGGTGTCCAACATTGTTAGTGTTGCTGCTCTACACCTTTTGTCCATGTCTACACCGCCTATCCAGTAAAGGCAAAATTCACACACACACAAAATATAACACAAGTCCTGGGATGGTGGGAACAATATTCCACTTTAACCTTCAAGCTCACCCTGTAGGCTGTTTTCAGTGAATGGTGAAGCCTGACAATTTCATACCTAGAAAGCTGAGTTTACCTTTATCTGCAAGCAACAATAATGATGTCTAGACTAGTGTTAACCTTTTCCAGCAGAAAACATCCCATGAACACTGATATGTATTTCACACACAAGTGTAAAAACTTTGTAAGTACGTTTAGCCTTGCCAGTCTATGCCTATATGCTAGAACCTTGTCTCATGTAGAGCCTTTACTGTACTGGTCAGTACTCTTTAAAGACTCTATCCATTCCTTTAAATTCCCAGCAATAGCAACAAAAGCTCACTCCGACTTTATGGCCTCCAGTCCTCTAATCAGTCTCTTTGCCACATAAAGCCGGGAGCTGAACCAGGAAAATTAAGGCTGCAGTCCTTCGAGCTGCTGCTTGGCCCATGACTTGCTTTGTTGGCTTCAGAACAGAGTGTCATTTGAAGCCTGTCGCTTGTAGCACTGTTCTCCACCACTGAGCTTATAAAAATTCATGCATTAAAGAGACATTTTTGTTCCAAAACAGAGTATGGGCAAGAAATTGAGTTTTGCACCACGCTACTTGTTGAAATAATTGTTAAATCGTTAGTATGGATCAGCAATCCTAGAAGCCCCTGTAGGGGCTGTGTACAGTGGTATTTTCTGCAGCAGGGGAGAAAAAAAAATATTTCTCCTGCATTTGGATAATAATTCCAACATTGGCAAATTTTGATTTATACCAGGTCCCTGCATACTTTATCCTTTTAGGGTTGTTGTGGTTCATTTGATAGGTCAGTCATCCATGACTCACAAGGTCAGTGGCTTGAATCCTGGTTCATGTGGGAACTACACTACTGTTCAGTGTTTTGCCCAAAGACAATGAAAAGTAGTGCAGGTTGAATGTAGTGTCTGTCTATGATTCCCAATGGGGATCAGTTTAGTACATCAAAATAAGTAAATGTAATACATACAATAGTTATATTATTTGTCATAAATGTCTGTTGACCATGATGGGTGGGTGTCAGGATGCACAGTCATCGTAGCTTGCTGTGTATGAAGCTGCATAGCCCCAGACCACCCATGCTGACACCTATCCACCACAACATCAGAACTACCAGGTATTGCTGGTGATGGAGGTGATCAGCACAGTTACTGTATTTGTTATGTTATATTTGTGTAACATAACAAAATTAATGCCGTCAGAAAACCAGGGTATAGAATGATTTATGTTATTAATAACTAAAAAACAGGAAAGGTTTACTGTAGCCGGTCCAAATATTTACAAAATAACTAAACTTTACAAGATCGAGTGTTCAGCATCAGACTATTGACACAATTAAACATGTTGTGACCTTGTAAAATGCTGTGACCTGCGCCGATGCAACTATGACTTTACCTTCAGGCAACGTTAGGTCAAGTGTGCAAAACATTAGCAAATTATTTATTCAGATAGTCACTGAATATTAAAATTGGATTAATCTTATTGTCACTGTGTTGTTTAGCTGCAACTGAGCCCCCCAGTGAGGAGCTAAATGAGTGGGGGCAGGTTTAATGAATGCCTAAGAAACCCTACAGCCTTTCATCTTAGCAGAACATCCATGCTTTAAGTTTGTGATAAAGTACCAGTTTTCTTTGTGGCAGTATTATCGGCTTTTAATTCACAATTAAATTTAAAGGGATTTGAAGCTTCAAACAGAATCTAAAAGGAGTCAGAGTCAGTACATTGACATTTCACTGCATCCATTCTGAAAAACTCGTAGGTTTTTATAAATTTTCCTAAAGACTGCTTTACATAAACGTGGTGCCCTTTAAATTCATACAAAGTACGCTCTAAGTATGCTTTGTAATAGAAATAATATAATTTGTTTATAGCCCCTTAACTTGCATTTAGCAAGACGAAATCAGTGTCTCAAAATAGAAAAGTCATAGAAATAATATGAGTCCAGTAGCACGATTGACCATGAATCAGATAAAAAATGTTAGAAACTAGAAGCATCCTTTAACGACGTGCACACAGATCATTCTGGCATGATGGCTTTGCTTTTAGGCAGTAAATGTCCTCGTCAATGTCTAAATCTAAGGACCTAATATGAGTCACTGCAATTCTGAACAATAGACCAGATGGAAAAATTGGTGATGAAGCCTGTAATTGAAGAGAGAAAGTCTAGCCTTATGGAGTAATAATACATGCCAGACACTGCATTTAAAAATGATGTCTGCTTTGTACCTATGGATGTTCTAGTTTGAGCTATAATCAAGCTAGGGATATGAAGGCATTTTTAACAGAAGGCTCATTTCGATCCAAGGAAAAACTCATTTCAGAAATTTAAATAACAGTTATGCAACAAAACAATTAAATAAAAAGCTTAGGCGAGATAGAGACCAAACCCACAGAGCTGATTTTTTTTACCACACTGTGGTAACTTAACTCCAACTGCTCACTGGAAATGGCCAAATAACAGCACTGTGGACTAACATGCTTGGCACTGAGCGACTGCAGGAAAGCAGCATTTGAGGGTCAAATATGTGTTATGGGGGTGTGAAGTTTTTTGTTTTCTTCTTCACAAGACGACAGAGGAAGATGAAGGCAGATGGTTAGAGAGTGTGCAGCAGTGACAGACAGATTGGTGACAGATGAAAGTCAGCAGCAGTTTCTCTCGGCTCTTTGGGGATGATGGCAGACTTTGTGGATAAAAACAAAAGATAAGTAACACAGGTAACAGAGTGGAGAAACACACACACATACAAACAAATGTGCATACACATATACTCAAATCCTGAAATATGCAGCGGACATTCAGATATGTGTATTTAAAATTAATTACGTGGCTGGGAAGCAGTAGCACTTGCTTCAATTGCTATTATTTAATTTTCCAATCTCTGCTGCAGTTCTTCTTCATTTTTCTGCCCTTTTTTCCCCATGATCCTATCTGGTTTATCCAAATCCTCCCTCTCCATCTGTTTCTTTCTTCTCTATCAGTCATTACTTTTAGCTAATTCATATGCTAATTCCAGCTCATTTCAGAGATTAATGTTTTGACTGATAACATATTGTGCAGAGCCGAATGACTCTACCTGGAATCATTCTCTCTGCGTTGTAGAAGGCAATCTCACTCGGTTTCATGAGTCATAACTTAAGCTTTGCCATCTATGATTAATTCATATGTAATTCCTGGTTGATTATGAAGCTTCATCATTGCATGCATTTAGTGCTTCTGGAACAATGAAGTACTTATTCCTCAGCCTTTCTACTGGATACGAATATAAGTCACTCAGTCTTTGAGAAGTCACTCTGTCCCAGTTTCCTTGCTTTATATTTTCACAGCAAAACCTTTACTCAATGCTGCTTCTGAATAAGATCGTATTCTCTCTGCTCACATTCTGATGTAACAACACATTGATTCACTTCACGGCTGGACTAGTTAAACTCCTTGTTTTTCCAAGAATAAATGAGGTTCATAGGTGCAGAAGGGTGCACAAGTGATGAGGCCCTGAGGTGTTACAGTTTTCATCCACAGTTCCTTTGTTTCAGGTTCTGCATAATATTAAAAACAAGTAAGGGCCACTTATGGAAGCAGAACAAATGCATCTGTTTTATGTTTTTTTTTTTTTTTTTGTTCTGTCTAAAGCTTCAAGTTTTTTTCTTAATGGAAAAAAAGCTTGTTTTTGTGACTTACTCATCTTGCTATTGAGAATTTAATATTGACAGAAACTGAAAGTTAAGCAAAGCTGCACTCCCCCGCACCACACCCCTGAGCAAGGTCTAAGAACCATTCAATCACTCGAAGATATTTTAAATAAAAGACCAATGCAAAAGCAAAGTGTGATTGTACTGGTTTTATAAACTGACAAAACATTGCGATAATAAATATGATATAATTATGAGATTTAATAACCAATGCAGTACCTATTAATACCAATTGAATATTTTGCTCACAAAAAATTAAGACCTGATTTTAAGGTCTCTTAAAATCTTGGTTTCACAAAATTAGTATCCAGTTTTAAAAAGACAAACGTGAGCTTGTCAAATGTATTTGATCATCTGCAATCTAGCAATTAAACTAAAGTGTGAAGAACAAAGTGTCTCAAATTGTCTCTGACATTCAGACACCAGAATGTTCAATGACAAATTAGGAAAATCTGCTTATCACCTTAGTTCTTAATTGCTATTAAATCAGTGGTATTTAAATAAATAATTGTTTTTATACAGCACAGGCATCACTTTGCAGTTAATTTTTCATTGACCGTTTTTGTTGCAATGCAAAACGTTTTCTTACAATATTTTTATCTTAGAGATATCAGTTTCTGGTGTATCTGCTTGTTATAAAGAGTTTTGATTGTATAAAAAGAAGATAATCATATTAAAATATCATAAAATTCTCTAAATAAGAGAAATATAGGAAGAGTCATCATATGAAGGAGGGCAGAACGTTTTCACTTTTATCACTAAATGTCTGCAGGGATAACTGTGGGATTTAATGCACTGTATTGGTATAAAGGGTTATTGGTTTTTGTGCCAGTATTTTATTTTAGACGCAAAGTGATTGTGTGGTCAGTATTGCTTTAAAATGTTTAAGATTTCCTCACCTTTTGACACATGCGTTTGCTTTTTTTGCAAACTGGAACACAGTTTTAGTGTTTCTGTAGCCTATTCTCAGAATTGTCCTTTGGGTTGTTTGTAAAGATGCATCCAAACCACAGTAGAATCAGTGTATTTAAACCAGAATAATATTGTCCACGGGTGAAAGGGCGCAAGTGATTGTATGGAAAATAAAGTTATGCGTTCAACATGCAGGCTGTGTAAGTTCTGAGAATATGAAAGATGTTTTTATAAATGTTCCCATTCTTCACATTAATTACGATGACCTTTGGCTTGATTTTCTGCAGTAGATGAAAATCAATTTTTCCAGTCCTTCTAAAATCATTCTCAGCTGTCTTTTTATGAGGCATGGTTGCCCAGACAATATAAGTACAGATTAGACTTGAGTCGATCAAGCACTGAGCAATGAAATATGTAACATGTTTGCTGATATTGCATGCGTACCTCACAGAAATGTAATTCTGCCTGTACTGTTTTTGTGAAGTTTTGAAAGCTCCATTTTTCCATGTGAGCTGCACCCAGATGTTTGTTCATTTCAACCCTAGCACTCCTTAATGTTAGGCCAGGGCTAAAGATAAGAGGGAATCATTGATTACTGTTGCTGCTGCCAGTCAAACTCAAGGCCAGAGAGTGAGATTCTTGCTGTTTCAGGCGAGAGCGTTCCATGCATATTTAATCAATGAAGTGGTGGTAATATTCACAAACCGGGCTGTGGTTTACTCACAGCTGTTACGCCATGCAAGCGATAAAAGTACCATCATTGGAATCGCTTCTTTGTATTGACTTTGAAATTAGGCAATCAACATGTACAGTATTTCTATGGCTGTTTCAGTCCCTGCAATATTTTGTCCATTATGGTCACTTGTGTACCTACATGACTAATGAAACCTTCCTATATCAGATACTCAGTAAAGTACACATGATCATCTGCATATACGAGATTCATGGCTAATATAAAAAACAATTTATTAGATTCCGTAACTGTACTCACTGGAGGCCACATTTGACTCTCTGCCATTAGTGACCTATGCCCTATATACAGTAAAGTTCACTCCAGGAAAGCTCAAGACATCTTTAGTATAAAACAGGGGTGCAGTATTTTGTGCTGAGGAAATGGTTGCATTAACGCATTTAACAGTAACAGCTCTCTTTAATTTTTAACTTAAAAATTCAGAGCATTTCTTCTTTACAAATCCTGCATTGTTCATATTCACGTTAACTGGATTCATCATCTTTCATGTATGGTACATTGCTGCATTTCATAGGGCTTTAGTGTGGAGCTAGGACAGTCTCAGAAGCACAAACACACTTTGGCAGTGAAAACAAAGTGTCATTAAAAGCAAAAGCTGAAGTGGAAAAGGAAACGTTGTCATTAAAACTATGAAAAATAAATTACTGGTACCATAAAAAGCTGCACTCAATAAGAAAACAAAGCCTGTTAATAAATGTGACCTGTCATGATCTAGCCCTTTCCCTGCTTCTGTTCCCGGGTGATTCCACCAGCTTCACCACTCATCACCGTTCACAATTGTTTTCACCTGTTCCACCTGCCTATTCAGACCCAGCTCTCCCCACATTTCCCTGCCAGATCCTTGTCTTTTCCCCTGGATGGAAAACCCTGACTGCAAGATGCTCCTTAGGTTATATGTTTGTATATGTTTCAGACCTGCTCAGTTGGTTCCCACATTTAGGTTACTGTTTAAACCTGCCGCAGATCAGTTCTGTTGCTTGTGCTTTGCTTCCCCGTTCTTATGAAAGCTCGTTAGCTGTTAGTTGTGTTTTGTTTTCCCCTGTTCTGCATTTTCATCCCAAGGATTATTCTCTAGGTCAAGTAAGTTTTTTCCTCCCTTTCTGGGGTGATTTTTAGTTCACCTCCTTAGACGTCCTGTGTTCTTTTTCTGTTTAACAATCACACCCACATCTTTGGTATACCAGCTTAGTGAAGGCCATTACCTAGTTTTTGCATTCATAGTCATACTCTCATTCAGACTCTTCATATCACTCACCCTGGTTTCTCTTCTTAGTTCTTATTCAGATTCTTTGTTTCATTAATGCCGCTTCACATTCTATGAGATCAGCTTTTTGTGGTTTATTTTCTGACACTTATTCTATCGATAGCACGGTGGAAGAGTGGTTAGCACACTCGCCTAACAGAAAGAAGGTCCTGTGTTCAATCACCGTACCAGACAGGGCCTCTCTGTGTGGAGTTTCCATGTTCTTCCCGTGTTTGCATATGCTTCCTTTGGGCGTTAAAAACATGTGTTAGGGACCAGGTCAAGTTGACCCTCTCACTGCATCTACTCTTGGGTCCGTTCTCATACACAAATCTTGATATGACCTGGCATTTACCACCTTTTTTTAAGGAAGATATTTGACTTTTTGCAGGTTTTGTGAAGCTTGCTGAATAGTTGTGACTTTCCAATTATGTATTTACTACTAACAAATGCACCATCATTTATCATATTGTTGAGGATGGCTGTTGAATGTGATCCAGACTTAGTGCCAAGATTAGCTTCTCAAAGTCTGAGTGAGGCTCACCTTTATAGACAGATTGGGTTATAAATTGGTATAACTCACCAAATGAGTTACTTCTGCCTGATTAGTTTTTGAACATTGATGAAAATTGTGATTTTCTAACAATGGCTAGCTGAAATGCTAAGCAGAACAGAATGGAGTGGAGTTGATGGTGTGCTATATCATGTACAGGTGGAGCAGATTGAGTAGACTTTGAGCGGTAAGTTATGTATTAAAGCTAAAGGGCAACTTCACAACTTCAATTTTTAACTTTCTCTCTATGGCTTTAGTTAAGGTTCTAAACGTACATTAATGAATTCAATCTTCCCTCTGACCGCCCTATATCATAATGTTTCTCTGCTTCTATCTAAAGTTCTCCAGATGCCATCACTTGTTTTTTCATTTGGAGGAGCTCTGGAAAAGCAGGTTGATTACAGATTATATACACCATAGTTTGAGCAACAATCTAACTGAAGGTTTCTCCGACTGATGTCATCCGGAGGAGTTTTTCAGCTAGAAGTAGAGAGATTTTTTAATATAGGGAAGTCAGGAGGAAGTTTAATGGCATTCATTTACATGTACTACTTAAACTAAAGACATGAGTGAAGGTGTCCTTTGATTGGGTTATGTTTAGAGCCTAAATGCTAATGCAGAGTACAATAACAAGCCCAGTATTTTAACAAAATACATACATTCAAATTGTCTGTGTACGGGTTTTAAATTTTGCATGGTGAGCTCCAGATGAACCTGATGTTGTCATCTAGCAGCTGCATCTGACTAGCAGTGTGTCGGTTTTCATCAGCAGCAGAAGAAAGGGGAATGCCAGAGAGAGTGTTTTTAGTTTTTTAATTTCTGACTGTGACGTTATGTGCTCCAAAACACGTCCTTTTTGATGGGAGAGTGGTAAGATATTTTTGTCGTAGAAGAACCACTGTTTTACAGCATGTTGTCTCAAAAGTTATGATAATTTTATGGTTTGAATACTGCATTATTCTATGTGACTGTGAAAGCAAAGCAGCAGGGAGCACTGAATGTAGGCTCTACACACATGAGTGTGTGTGTATGTTGGCCCTCATTTATTGTTCTTTGTCTTTAAGTGTTGTCAGTCTGATCCCCCACCCACTCTGCTTTCCATACCATGTACTTACTACTACTCCAACTGCTACTTTTTCCACATCTGTACTTTATTAAACAAATCCATCTTGAAGTGGAACAGTGAGCTGACACATCTCAGTAGTAAGGTAGACATTATCTAGAAGTAGTAGCCTAAATATTAGTACATATTAACAGCTGAAAATGGAAGAGAGAAGCAGACGGGTTGAGATGGGGAAGAAAATGGACAACAAAATTGGATGAAAAAATGGCAGCGGAAAGTGCTACCCCTCCTCATAGCGTGGAGCACTCCTACTGCTGCCTGAAAGTACATCAAGGTGTTCTTTGAATGCAGGAGAGCTTTCAAGAGGGAACTGAATAGAAATCTGACTCCTGTGTGTGTCTTAAACAGGCCAAACACACAGCTGACAGAGGCCAATTAAAAGGCTCTGTTCAGGTTCTTCCACTTTAGGAAGTTGACTTTTCCCCACTTGTTTGTCTCCTGCTGCAACGAGAATCTGCAGCTACACCCCTCCAGCAGTGTCTCCTCTCTGCAGCACATTCTCTAAAGTTTTAATTGCCTTTTTCACTAACGTCATGGGAAGATAATTACCCTGTGATACCTTGTGATACCACGCGGTGTGTCTTTAAACGTCAAAGCATGTGGGCGAAGAAAGGTGAAGGTGGGTGTACTGGGTGGTGAAAGGTCAGTGCTGTGATGAAAGTGCGTCCCTTTGGCAGAATGTGACTGTTTGATGTCACCCACAGAAATTTGCATTTGTTTGAATGAGTTTCTGTGTGTGCATATTTGTGAAATGTGGTACTGGTGTGATGTTCAGAAGCTACACTGACAGTGCATAGCCATTTCTGATCATATGCTTCTAGCTAGTGGTATGTTTACAATGTTGCATCTGCAATGAAAGACACCTACATTCAGTCTTATTTTCACAGGAACATTTAAGGCTTTTTAAAATCCAGACCTTTTTTAAGGAGTTCTGATTGATCGCAGTGCTTTTTGTGAACAAATCCATTCTTGGATAAAGGTCGAGGTCCAAAGTTTGTAGTTGATCTTTTGCAGTTGTGATGAAGTAAATGAAAAATGTAAATGTGTAGTGGGCAGAGTGATTTGTATTTCATTGACTGAGGGAAAATCAGTCCACTGAAATTTAAATAGGTTTAAAGGTTGAAAAGCTTTAAAAATTTCTGTCAGGTGTGGCTGTTCCTAGTCTAGTATCATGAAAAGCATACGCTGAATGATGTTGTCACTTTTTATTTTTGCATGTTTCTTTTTTGACCCCACTGTGATTCCCAGAATGCAGAGCATTGCAGTTCATGCAATCCAGATTCTGACGAGTTGTAACTGCAGGTGGAGGATGAGATTTCATTCTAGTCTTCTGTCACATTTTTCATTTTCTTTTCAGATTTTTTCCATTGGATCTTTGGTTCAAAATATGAATTGAGGTTTCTCTCGTGATCCTGTGACGTGGTTTTGTGTGTGTGTGATTTATATATCTGCGCTGGCGACCAGCTTCATGTTGCTGAAATATATTCAGTCTGGTTCATTTGGTTCTATCCATATTGTTTATGTTCTCTCCTGACTGTCACTGGCGAGGTATGTGTGTGTATGTGTGTGGCAGGAGTTTTTTTTTCTCAACAACCTATCAAGATAGTTGGATGATTAACAAACTAACTTGAGGCTATTTAGAGAGTTGTTTGAATCTATGTTTCTGTAACTTTGCTTTCTTGATTTCTCTTGTGGTCAGTGATAATCTATGTAGGGCTTCCATAAGACATATTATAAAGCAATTGCAGCTAACTGACATCTAATGAAGTCTAATACGTTATATACTCATGTACACAACTGGATTGAAAGTCTGAAATTAAAGACATGGTTGTCCTGAATTAGTTGTTTAAAAATGATTTTTGTTGTACCTAAAACAAGGGCACCAGTTGTTTCAGGCAACTAAACCTACTATATTAATAAAGTGCATGAAGAATTTCACCTTCTTTTACTCTGTGGAAAACAAACATTTATGGTTTTGTCTTAGAAACAATGGAAATTCACTTGCCTTGTAGCTTGTAGGCAGCTTAGACCTTTAGCAACAAACCCAAATTTGTAGTTAAGGCTGGAAACTGTCGACAGCTTCTTCCAGGCCTGTTTCAATTGGGTGGTTGACTCAAATCAGAAATAAAGATTATTATTGCATCAGTTGGTTATACAACTACAGTATATTGGATATTGAAAAATAAAAAAAGCAGCAGGCTCAGAATGATTGTGTCATTTTGCCTGCTGCTGCCGGAGTTTTGTCAACTCCGGCTGGATACTGCAGCTATTATCAAGAGCCTGTGACACATTAGGCTGATCATTATAGTGCACAGCTACCATCCTCAGCATGATGCATCTACCCTCTTTGTCACATGATGGTTAATAATTCAGTTGTAAGAAAAGCCATGATCTCTCATTAGAGCATGTATGCAGGCATATGCACGCAAACAGAGCAGCGGGAATTTTAATAGTGAATTAATCTGCGTATAATTGCAGTAGCTGTTAGGGTCATTTGTAGTCCTCTATCCTGTCTCATTAATGGCTTGCAAAATGTACTCCTGTATTATAATAATCTTTATTTTTCTCAGCTTCAGTTGACTTCAGTTTTACTGCATATTTAAATAGTGAAATTTGTTATTTCATTTCTAATTGGCACTAAATAGCAAAAATATTCTTAACTTACAACCAGTAAAGGTGGTGGTTCAATTCCCAGCCCTTATTGTCAAGCTAATGTGTGTTTAAACAAGATAGAACCTCAAAAATGCAGCTGGAGTTTGCATGTTTGGGACATTTTTTGGACAGCGTTTTAGTTATAAAAGCACAGTATGAGTAGATATCTGGTTTTTAGATATGATGATTCGATGTGTTCATTTCAACAGGCGGGGGTCACATCACTTTTTTATCATTTTTCAGTATCTTTGGGTTTTAATGGAGCTTTTAATTATGGATTTCTTTATCAACACCATAATAATTTAAGAACTGATTAATTAATTAGTACTCCTCACCTTGCACTCCTAACCAACACAGACGGTTTGAAAAGAAAACATGTAAATTGTGAAAAATCGTCTAAGTTCTCAAAGTTGAACGAATGTTTCATCCACAGAGGGCAGACACTGTATGGACAGTAATGACTCACCTTAGTTGCTGTGATTAGAACGGGCACAAATTAATGTATTCCCCAGAGTGACTACCTCGCCCTATCTGCTTCTTCACTATAATCATTTCCCTGGTTTGATGAAGGGCACAGTGACTAATCAGCTGCTGCTGCCAAGGTCCAGTTTGGCAAAGGTTCATTCATTAATCTAAAATCACTGTGCCATAAATCACTTAGTTTTGCTTACATCTTTGCTGTCATTTTTTCAGCATTGCCATTTAAAATAACTATAATATTTTGTTATCCAGCAAATATGTTTCTACAGACAGCTTTTTCTTAGTGCTGAAATTTTAAACGGCAGATAACTTCTCTTGGCTGTTGTTATTTGGCAAAATATGACTTTCTATAGTTCCCACATAGAGTATTACAATGTTCTGAAACACTAAATAGAAACTGAGAACATGTTAGACACTGCCAGCCATGCCACTGCTGTTTCGCCTATAGATCAGAACACAACAGAGAGAAAATATATGTACTCTTCTTAAAAAAGAGCTATGAGGTCCAAAGGTCCCTATAAACTGTTTGGTCTGGTCTCTGTCTTAAAACCAACAGCCATGAGTGAAACAGTGTTAGTGCGCTACAACATAAAAATAATATAGTTGAAGTTGATTTTTTTCAGTATATTATTATTATATTATTTTATTATTATTATTATTATTATTATTATTATTATTATTATTATTATTATTATTATTATTATTATTATAGTTATTTTCAAGGATACTTTATGTAGGAAGTATACTAATGTCATGTGGCATGCTTTATGTATACTATTTCTAAAATTCTGGGATTAAATTCTCCCATTATTTGTTTCTAAAAGTACACTTTTAAGTGTACTGAAAATATAGATAAAATATATAAATATATACAACTATTTCCTACTTGTTTTATTTAGTTCTGCAAAGTATATTAATTTTATATTCTGCAAAGTGTTAAAGGGCACTTTTCAGTTTCTCTAAAGTTAGAGAATTTCACATAACTGCATGCTGTAGTGCAGTTGTGACAAAAGCCTCAGCACTTAAATAGGCAGCAAGTTGTACAACGTGTTCTGACCTACAGTTCACTCTCTGTCTTACTCTTTGAGTTGGGGAAAACAATATGGCACCCAACTATTTGTGACACATAAACAAGCAGTGACACTAATATTTGTACATTTACAAATTATACTGCTGTACTTCATGCTGGGTAAACCTGGTATAACAGTCTAACAACTGGCAGAAGCTGTTACCAAGACAACAGACAACAAAAATACAGATACAAAAAAGAACAGATAACATAGATAGAAGAGGCACTAGATATAGCCCAAGAAAGGAGCTCTGTCTACAGTTTGGATGTTCTTTGGATTTAAAACATCTGATTAATTCTTTTATAAATCACATTTTTTGTTTGTTTATGTTCTTATCTGAGATATACCAACCAGTTATTTTTAAGTATACTTTTGTTTGTGGACAAAAAGTTTAAGAATTTGTGGCCCATACTTCTACTTTAGTATACTTCAGTGTAAGTATATGATATGTACTTCATTATATGCCAAGTATACTTGGTATTAGAATTTCTCAGGTAAGTAGATAAAAAGTAAACAGAACAATGTAACTACTGTTACACCTCATCAATCTGATGATGGTACCAAATATCTGCAATTAGTTTTGTTAAGTTGGAGAATGTTTTTTAAATGAAAGGTCCCATAAATATTTAGTCATGCATCATCGTGTAATTTTCAAATTAAATCATTAGTCTTCTTCTTCTTTTCCTTTCGGCTGCTCCCTTTCAGGGGTCGCCACAGCGAATCATGTGCCTCCATCTAACTCTGTCCTCTGCATCCTCTTCACTCACACCAACTAACTTCATGTCCTCCCTCACTACATCCATAAATCTCCTCTTTGGTCTTCCTCTAGACCTCCTGCCTGGCAGCTCCAACCTCAGCATCCTTCTACCGATATATTCACAGTTTCTCCTCTGAACATGTCCAAACCACCTCAATCTGGCCTCTCTGACTTTATCTCCAAAACATCTAACATGAGCTGTCCCTCTGATGTACTCATTCCTGATCCTGTCCATCCTCGTCACTCCCAAAGAGAACCTCAACATCTTAAGCTCTGCAACCTCCAGCTCTGCCTCCTGTCTTTTCTTCAGTGCAACAGTCTCTAAGCCGAACAACATTGCTGGTCTCACCACCGTCTTGAACACCTTTCCTTTCATTCTCGCTGATACTCTTTTATCACACAACACACCTGACACTTTTCTCCACCCGTTCCAACCTGCCTGCACTCGCCTCTTCACCTCTTTTCCACACTCACCGTTGCTCTGAACCGTTGACCCTAAATACTTAAAGTCCTGCACCTTCTTCACCTCTGCTCCCTGTAACCTCACCGTTCCACCTGGGTCCCTCTCATTCACACACATGTATTCTGTCTTGCTGCGGCTAAGCTTCATTCCTCTGTTTTCCAGAGCAGACCTCCACTTCTCTAGATTTTCCTCCACCTGCTCCCTGCTCTCACTACAAATAACAATGTCATCTGCAAACATCATAGTCCAGGGAGATTCTTGTCTAACCTCATCTGTCAGTCTGTCCATCACCAGAGCAAACAAGAAGGGGCTCAAAGCCGATCCTTGATGCAGACCCACCTCCACCTTGAACTCCTCTGTCACACCTACAGCACACCTCACCACTGTCTTACAGCTCTCATACATGTCCTGCACCACTCTAACATACTTCTCTGCCACTCCAGACGTCCTCATACAATACCACAGCTCCTCTCTCGGCACCCTGTCATACGCTTTTTCTAAATCTACGAAGACACAATGCAACTCCCTATGACCCTCTCTGTACTTCTCCATCAGCGTCCTCAAAGCAAATACTGCATCTGTTGTACTCTTTCTAGGCATGAAACCATATTGCTGCTCACAAATGTTCACCTCTGCCCTTAGCCGAGCTTCCACTACTCTTTCCCACAACTTCATTGTGTGACTCATCAGCTTTATTCCTCTGTAGTTGCCACAGCTCTGCGCATCTCCCTTGTTCTTAAAAATTGTTACCAGTACACTTTTCCTCCAGTCCTCTGGCATCCTCTCACTCTCCAAGATCTTGTTAAACAAACTAGTCAAAAACTCTACTGCCACCTCTCCTAGACACTTCCATACCTCCACAGGTATGTCATCAGGACCAACTGCCTTTCCACTCTTCATCCTCTTCAATGTCTTCCTCACTTCACTCTTACTAATCTTTGCTACTTCCTGCTTCACAACAGTCACCTCTTCTACTGTTCGTTCCCTTTCATTTTCCTCGTTCATCAACTCTTCAAAGTACTCCTTCCATCTTCCCATCACACTACTGGCACCTGTCAATACATTTCCATCCTTATCTTTAATCACCCTAACCTGCTGCACATCCTTTCCATCTCTATCTCTTTGTCTGGCCAACCTCTACAAATCCACCTCTCCCTCTTTAGTGTCCAACCTAGCATACAAGTCCTCATATGCTCTTTGTTTGGCCTTTGCCACCTCTATCTTCACCTTACGCTGTATCTCCCTGTACTCCTGTCTACTCTCTTCAGTCCTCTCAGTGTCCCACTTCTTCTTAGCTAACCTCTTTCTCTGTATACACTCCTGAACTGCCTCGTTCCACCACCAAGTCTCCTTGTCCGCTTTCCTCTTTCCAGATGACACACCGAGTACCCTCCTACCTGTCTCCCTGATCAAATTAGCTGTAGTAGTCCAGTCATCTGGAAGCACCTCCAAACCACCCAGAGTCTGTCTCAGCTCCTCCCTGAAAACTAAACGACATTCTTCCTTTTTCAACTTCCACCACTTCGTCCTCTGCTCTGCCTTAGTCCTCCTTATCTTCCTCACCACCAGCATCATTTTGCAGTCATCATTTTGTAGTCTACCTGAGTGCTTCTCCCTCCGCTCTTGTACGTCACCCTATGTTCCTGCCTCTTCTGAAAGAAAGTGTTTACTACAGCCATTTCCATTCTCTTTGCAAAGTCAACCACCATCTGACCTTCTGCGTTCCTGTCCTGAACACCAAACCTGCCCATAACAGTCTCATCACCTCTGTTCCCTTCACCTACATGCCCATTGAAATCTGCACCAATGACAACTCTCTCACCTCTGGGGATGCTCTGCATCACTTCATCTAACTCACTCCAGAATTTCTCCTTCTCTTCTAACTCACATCCTACCTGTGGGGCATAACCACTCACAACATTGAACATCACCCCTTCAACTTCCAGCTTCAGGCTCATCAACCTGTCTGATACTCTTTTCACCTCTAGAACATTCCTCACAAAATCCTCTTTCAATATAACTCCTACTCCATTTCTCTTCCTATCTGACCCATGGTAAAACAACTTGAACCCTGCTCCTAAGCTTCTAGCCTTGCTACCTTTCCACCTGGTCTCCTGGACACACAGTATGTCCACCTTCCTTCTCTGCATCATGTCGATCAACTCCCTAGCCTTCCCTGTCATAGTACCAACATTCAAAGTCCCTACTGTCAGTCCTACATTCTTAGCTTTCCTCTTCTCTCTCTGCCTACGAACACACCTTCCTCCTCTTCTTCTTCGTCTTCGACCAACAGTAGTCCAATTTCCACCGGTACCCTGTAGGTCAACAGCACCGGTGGCGGTCGTTGTTAACCCGGGCCCCGACCGATCCGGTATGGAAGCCTTTGTCACGATTCGCATGTTTGATTTGGCATGTGTTTTACGTCGGATGCCCTTCCTGCCACAACCCTCTGCATTTATCCAGACTTGGGACTGGCACAAGAAGACACTGGCTTGTGCCCCCTTGCGGTTGCATTCAAATTAAATCATTAGTACAAAAGACTAAAGTTACGATATGTTTAAAAATAATTTCATCAAACAACAATGTGAAAGCAACAAAACAATATAAAAGGAGTCAACAGTACTACAAGATAAATCAAGTGAATCTTCAGTTCACTTCGATTTTGAATTTCTTGGTGATGGTTTGCATTTTAAGGTCCACAACTTTACTGCTTGGTTCACTCCAACTGATCTCTTGGCCCTTTCCCGCAGCATGAGGTAGCTGTTTTAAGCAAACTCTGCTTTAAAACCCATTGTTTACTACCTGCGTGGAACCAAACAGCAGAGAGTAGCTAATGAACATAATAGAGCATGTCTGAACAGCCAGACATGTCCCCCAGAAGTTGTTGGAAACTTAGGTGGCCTGAAATGCTACTCCAAACAAATGCTCCTGAACAAAATGTCTTTTTTTTTGGTTTAATGCGGTTTTCTTAAACTTTTGCTAAAAGCCATTTAAAGTAATAGTGTCTGTCTCAGGTGGTCAATTGTTGTGCCACCGGGCCTGAATTGAAGTTTATTATCTTTTTATTGTCTCTTAAAAGGATTTATTATTAAGTTTCAGGACTTACTGTTGTTCCAGTTATACTGCAGGGGGTCAGGCCTCGACTGTTTGGCCACAGTGTAACCAGTGCTGGCTGGATACCAACATCTCATCTCTGCAGTTCACGTTCACACAATGGTCTAATGTCAACCTCAGACTCTATAGCCAGCACAAAAGGACCAGTCCACAAACACATCTTTGTTAGACATTTTTGCCAATACTTCTGATGTAACTTCAATCAAATATTTTCAAACACTGAAATGCAGGTTGTTTTTATTTTCAGCATTGTTCTGCTGACCACTGTGTGTTTTTTTCTTTCGGCCTACTGCTGTTTGTTGACAGTCTTAGTACTTATCAGACAGGCGCAATCATTTTCTTAAAATGCATTGAGTGTGACCACAATATTTTAATTTGTTAGAGCTTTAGTGATTAGGTAGCTGGCAATAATAAACATCTTTAGTTCCAGCTTTTTCAGTGTGAGCAGAGGAAACAATACATTTACTGTATGGAAATATTGATAAGGAAGTAGTTGTTGTTGCAGGTCTGTTTATTGGGATAATAATAATGTGGGTTTTTGTACCTAAATGAATTAAAGACTTTTAATAAGCCAAGATATGACGGAATTTTCTGAAGCAATATTTGCATGTTCCTGGAAGTCATACTACATGGGGTATCTATTAAAGTCTTTTTTCTCACCATCTTAATTAAGAATTAAAATGATAATTCAAATAGGTCAGTATATTTTTAATGGGTGTTTGCTGATGAGCTTAATACACTTATTTTCTCATTTCTGAAGTGAAAGTGTGTAATTTGTTCAACTTAAGTGGCAAAAAGCTTTTTCCAAACTTTTGTGAAATTTTCTGTCATTGCCGCTAAACACTGTCCACTTTTCTAGGTCTAAAAGAAAGGCTTAAATCTTGCAGACTTTTGGTGCTTTGACATCTTAGTTTTTCTGAGTTTAGCCCCCTTTTCGCACACACAGAACACACAAACAAACCTACTGTATTTCAGTGGGGATTTGTTGTGGAAAGTGCCTTTTCCACTTATGGTGTGTACTGCAAACATAGCAGAAATATACACGCCGTTATGAAATACACAGTGGTTTTGAACTGGCTTTCTGTGCAGCCCCGATGCAACACAAGCTCTCAGCAGGTGAAGCGTGTTGAGATGAAACTCTGGGGGATCGGGGTGAAGCTGTGTGACTACAGGGCATCAGTCACACTGTGGAGTCAGCAGCACACTCCTCATCCGGTGCTTCAAGCCTGTCAAGGTGTCTGTGCTCCTAATGCCTGACTGTAAATCCAGCTTTCACTGTCCTGAATGCAGCAGGAAAAGACTCATCAAGATTCATTTTTTACTGTTGTGTGGGAGGATTGTGTGTGGCTGCTTTTTTCTCTTTATTCTTTTTGTGATGAGGTAACAGTTGACTACAAACCTCTCTCTAGTGTATCTAAGTACACCATGTTGGGGATTTTATCTTAAAACCTTGTTTCCATAAAAGTTGGAACGCTGCATAAAATGTAAATAAAATCAATTTGCAGTGTCTTCAAATTGTTTAAAACCTGTATTTACCTCTAAACATGATACAACAATGTGCTTGTTCTTTGAAAGATACATGCTACTCTTAAATTTGAAGTTATCAACATGGTCCACAAAAAATCCCCCACGTTATAAAATATAAAAAGATTCAGATGATCTTGGGAAATCCCTTAGTCAGACTTTTGGGAGGACCTACTGCACACACAGAACCCTGAACTTGAAATTTTCTCCTTTTGTCTGTGTTTTATGTCACCCAATCCATTCGTTATTAATAGACTTTGTACAATGCATTTTTGCTGTTTCCAGTCCAGAGGGGATCTGTCTCTGGGCCACACACACACAAAGAAGGTGTTTTAGTGACAACTGCAGAGTTAACTGAAGTTCACTAAGTGTTTACGATGTAAGGGAGCATGTAAGGTCTGTAACGTGAGCAATCTGCCGAGACGTCTAGGGAAGGTCCACAACATGCAGGTGGAGAAATGCACAGTTTTCAACTACCTCAGTCATTGTTAATTTCTGGTTGTCAAGGAATGTTAAACTAGCAGCCTGGAGCCCAGCAGCAGACTGAAAAACAAATTCAGGGTGGAAAGTTGACTCTATCCCATTCTTCCCACACTAATTTTGAAGGCAAACTGTATTTGTTATTGTAAGGAATACCAGCAGGGCGGCTCAGTGGGTAGAGTGGCCGCCCACTGACCATAGGGTCAGAGGTTCGTGTCCCGCTCTCCCTTACTCCATGTTGAAGTGTCCCTGGGCAAGACACTGAACCCCCAGCTGCCCATCCCCAACCATGCAATGCCAAGTACCAGCCCCAAGCACAGGAGAAATTGGGAAGGATTACATCAGGTATAAAACAAAATGTGCCAAATCAACATCCTGACCAATGATCTTCTGTGGCATCCCTGAACTTACAGGACAAGCCAAAATGTGGAGGAATAATAAGGGGGGTATCAGATTGGTTTAGCTATTGCAACATATATAACGTTCATGGATGTGTTATGGTTTCATTACTGTAGCCTCTCTGTACAGTGTGTGCACTTTGTGTGATGTAGGGTGTGTGTGTTTTACATACTATTTTGCCTGACTTGGTCCCTAACCAGTGAACACAGTCAACCTCTTCTTTTAGTTCAGTTTAGTATTTCGGCTCTAATGCAAATTAATGAAGGCTCTTGATGCCCACAAATTATATCCAACATCCCGATAACTTGATGCTGTTTTATTTATTGCTGTAAGTGCAGCAATTGCTTCACTTTGTGTAACTGGCTTTATGTTAAGAAAAAGCACAAAGGTGTAGTTTAAGCATTCTGCTGTGGTGGGCTTGGTGAGGTGTTCAGGGAGTGTAGGGCATCTGTGTTTCAGAGCACCTAGTATTGTAAAACAATTTGTGTATATTACATTAGTTATATTTCTTTTCGTGTGTGTGTACGTATTGTAGTTGGTTTCTTGGAAGCTGGATTTTTTGAATTTCACACTTTTGATATAATAAACAATTAATCTGAAAGTGTTATCTTGAAATTGCAATGTTTATATCCATTATGTAGATGAAATATTTAATAAGTTCACATTTTATGACAATATATTGGATATTATTTTATTATCTCCAATTCAGATGCTCTTTAACCTCAGCAAGAACAAAATTCCTCATGACATCAGTGGTATTAGATTAATTTCATGGGAGCATACTTTTTTATCATTCAAGACTTTGTTAAATTACTCACTGACCCCATGTCTGCAGGTACACCTGCACACATATGGTATTAGCTGTATCTTCTATAATTTATACTGCCAAGGATCATAATAGATAATCTAATGTTTGCTTTGCAACATCCCTGTTTACTCGCATGTGAATCTTAGTGGTATGACTAAATAAACCAAAGGGATTGAAATGTGAAATGGAAGGTTGTACAGCACAACATGGGTACATAAGTAGTCTCCTCTGTTTGGGGGAAGTGTTTTTTTTTTCTTTCTTTTCCTTAAAAAAAGATCCTCCTTTTGTGCCCCATCCACACTGCGTGACCAGCTGTGGCCTATGACTAAAAACAGTCCAGAACAGATTTATGCTTGCCTTGCCTTTGTTTTACAGCTACAGACTTTATTTTTTCTCTGTTTGATTGAATGACAGTACGTACACTATGTAGGTAAGTAAAATTTAAGTAAAAGTAAATAAAACAGATTGCAATGATTTGTAAATCTCATCAACCCATATTTTATTAACAATAAAACATATTCAACAAATCAGATGTTGAAACTGACATTTTATCATATCTAGTTCATTTTGATGGCAGCAACACATCTTAAAAAAGTTGGAACAGGGTGATGTTTACCATTGAGTAGCATCCCCTCTTCTTTTAACAACTGTCTGTAAACGTCTGGGAAGTGAGGAGACCAGTTGTTGCAGTTTCAGAGAGGAATGTTGCCCCTTTCGTATCTGATGCAGGATTGTAGCTCCACAACAGTCCTGGGCCTTTGTTTCCAGATGTTTTGTTTTATGATGCAATTCAATTCAACTTTATTTATATAGCGCCAATTCACAACAAAGTCATCTCAAGGCATTTTACAGAATAAAGTGAAGACTATAAAGATGTATAGAGAAAACCCAGCAATTTCCCCCTTGAACAAGCCCCAGGCAACAGTGGAGAGGAAAAACTCCCTTCAATGGAAGAAACCTCCAGCAGAACCAGGCTCAGGGTGAGCAGCCATCTGCCTTGACCAGTTGGTGTGAGTGGAAAGTGGAGAGAGAAAAGAAAAGAGCAACAAAAGCAACAACAAGACATCTGGCAGGTTGGTAGGACCAGTAGCTGCACACTGGAAAACACACAGCTCCAAAGCCCGGGGACATCTGCAGAAAGGGACAGAGAGGGAGACAGAGAAAGACAACTACAGGAGAAAACATACAGTAGTGACAATTGTGGGGTGAGAGAAGAGGAGAGAGGGTCAAGAGCAGGAGAGGAGCTCACTGCATTGGGTGGTGGTCCCCCAGCAGTCTAAGTCTGATCCATCAAATGTTTTGTATTGGTGAAATGTGTGGACCGCAGGGAGGCCAGTTCAGCACCTGGACCCTTCTCCTGCAAAGCAATGCTGTTGTGATGGATGCAGTATGTGGTTTAGCATTGTCTTATTGAAATATGAAAGGACTTCCCTGAAAGAGACGTTGTCTGGATGGGAGCATATGTTGCTCTAAAACCTCTATGTACTTTTCAGCATTGATGGAGCCTTTCCAGATGTGTAAGCTGCCCACGCCATAGGCACAAATGCAGCCCCATACCATCAGAGATGCAGGCTTTTGAACTGTCCGCTGAAGATAAGCTGGATGGTCTCTCTCCTCTTTAGTCTGCAGGACACAGCGTCCATGGTTTCCAAAAAGAATTTCAAATTGTGATTCATGTGACAACAGAACAGTTTCCATTTTGCCTCAGACCATTTTAAATGAGCTTTGGCCCAGAGAACATGGCAGTGTTTCTGGATCATGTTCACATATGGCTTCTTCTTTGCACGATACAGCTTTAAAATACGGGTTGATGAGATTTGCAAATCACTGCATTCTGTTTTAATTTAAGTTTTAAACATCCTCCCAACTTTTTTGGAATTTGGGTTTTATGTATTATTATTATTATCATCATCATCATCATCAAATCATCATCATCATCATCGTTATTATTATTATTATTATTATTATTATTATTATTATTATTATTATTATTATTATTATTATTATTATTATTATTATTATTATTATTATCATCTACTTTTAAAGCCTGAAGTGCAACATGCTGAGAATGAGCATGATGGTGCATGAGTTTGTATTTGGAGAAACTTGTACATGGAACAGATGCCTATTTACTTTCACCTCACACACAGTTTTGCTGGGTTTGATGGGACTGTTTTGTGGAGTACCACTGTATAAAGCTTTCAGAACTCAGAACGCTGATGGCACTCAGAACTGTGGAGGGCGGTAAAACCAGTAACTTGTAATGCACTCACTTTTCACTATAAGCGTCCCATCACCATAGACACTGACAGACAGCTTGCTTGATTGATGCATGGATACAGGTATTTTGCAATTCAGATAAACTTATCTGGGGACAAAGTAATAATTCCTCACATTTCCTTCACATTTTATTATTTCACATTATGGAATTTAAATTGAAATGCGCTGCTTTTAAATTGTGGCACACCTTGCTTTTCTCCACTCCATGCCTCGTGTGTTTTGGGGACAAGCTGGCCTACTCCTCGTTATCTAAGGCCATTCTGTCTCATGTACCCACATCGATCCTTGTGTCCAGCATAGTTGAGAGCAGCCAATAACTCTCAGCCAGATCCAGAGCAAGTACACTCCACCTGTCCATTTTTTCAGATGTTTAGACAAATGATGAATGTCTGTCTTCCTCTGTCTGCTGCTGATGAGGACTCACTAACAGTCACAGCTGTTGCAGCATCCAACCTGGTTTGGGAGTATAGGGGCTGCTGTCCCAGTGTCCACCAGAACTCAGTTTTACGATATGTTGCTCTATGTATGCTAATGTGTTTGTAGGAGTTAGCGGAATATTTGCTCTTCTGCACATTTATATAATTTTTAATGAAGGGTCTGATAAATTACTCTTATTGGTTGTTAACTATTTGAGCCTTGATCAAAAGGATTAAGAAGAAAACAGGGCAGGTCAGACTATTAAAGGAAAGGGTCGGGTGAGTGACACAGAATAGTTTAAACATTTTGTGTTAAATGTTTGATATTGTTTTTATACTAATAAGTGAAATGTTAATGTGCCTGGGTGTCCCGAATATTTGTATTCTTTGTAATTTTGTATTAAGTGTTTGAATAGTTAAAGCAGAATTTGATGCCAATACAGCCCAGTTTGCAAAACAGAGTGATAGCAGAGCTAGTGTATATCAAGTGAACAGCAGATGATAAGAACAATGCTGCTGAATGCTATATAGCAGATATACTATTGTGTTTACATAGTAGCATTTCACAAAAAATGTGTTGTATCACTCTGGGTGTGAGGGTCTCTGATTCTGAGCCTGTAACACACCCATTGTCAACAGAAATCATTGTAATATCTTAAAGCAAATCACAAATTCCCTATTTGAAGTTAAAAATTCCCCATATTCCACCTTAACAAGTTTACCTACCTAATTAAAAAAACAACTGCAGTCATATTAAACATTTGTGGAATATTTAAAGAAGCTTGTAGAATTAAGTTTTTGTCTAAGAGGTATAGATCAAATGTTACAGCATTTGAAGGCTGTATGAGGTGCTGCAAAATTTTATGGAGTAAAAACATGTTAAGATTTATAAACATCTTCAACTTTCAGAAAAACGTGTTCGCCGTGTCTTAATGCTTGTGTGCATGGTTTTCAGGTCAATGTTAGAGCCTTGCAGAACTGTGAGGCAATGAACCGGGTGGCAGCTAAAAGGCCATGCTGCAATTAGTCAGCTTGTTAAAATATTATTCACCTTATTCTTTTCTTTGACTTAAAGGAATACTTTAATACATGTTACATAATTAAAGTGTGATAAGGTCTTGTAATAAGTTCTTGTAAAGTATTTGTTATGCATCTTTGCACAAATTATTGATACAAAGGTATTTAAAACCTGGTCTATAGTAGGTTGGCTCTTTATTATTGGCCAGGCCTAAGACTATTACTTTTTAATGAAGGATGTCTTCATGGGTTGTGTCCCAACCACAAACCCACCTGTATGTTTGCCATGCAGTAAATGTTGAGATTCAGCCTGGAAAATGTGAATAAAAAAAAAAAAAAAAAAAAAAAATCATAATAAATATGTAATAGTGTCAAGTGTTAAATCTTGTTGGAAGTTGAAAAAAAGTGGAATGTTGCAAATGCAAACTCCCAAATTTGGCTGACAAAGGCAAAAAATGCTATTGAATGCTATAAATGCTATAAAAAACACTATTGACATAGTTTTTTTTAATAAAAGGGAAGAAAAATCAGGTTAACTTCCTGCTGAGGTTGTTAGTCCCCCACCTTATCTGCAACCATAGCTTTTTTTAAAACTGACAATCGCAAAAGGAATTGCCCTGTCATGTATTCTGTAGATGTTGATAAACCATGGAAATATGACAGGCAAGAGATTTTGCCTTTATCTAAAATTTAATTCTAAATAATTCAAACTGAATTGCAAATTGAATTGCCACTTTGCATGTTGAACTGCCAGATGCAAAAAGCATTTTTAAATTACATGATTAAATTGCATATTGAATTTCCAATTCTACAATAAATTTAGTTCAAACAAAACCATAACAGTTTAAAATACGCTTCCATGTAAAATTGTGATTAGAATAATTGAAACTGAGTTGTGGATTGAAATAATTCAAATTATTCCTGCTGTTTAACGCAAACCGCAAATCTATCATTCTATACAAGTATGCACACGGTCAAAATTCTTGATAACAACAATGAAACAATGAATTGTATTTACTTATCTTTTTAATTTCACTTTTTTATTAAACAGTTTTTAATCCATCCATTATATTTAGCAAACTTCAAATCAACAATTAGTCTAATCATGACTGACTGTGGGTGGTGGGGCAGCTGTAGCTCAGTTGGTAAGGCAGTCATCCACAGGGTCAGTGGTCCAATCCCCGGTCCAGGCTATATATCAAAGTGTCTCTGGGACATTGAACAGTGCAGGACACTGAACTCCTAACAGCCCACTCCCATCCCCAGCTGTGCAGTGCTGGTCCAAGCCCGGCAGATATTGGGGAGGGTTGCGCCAGGAAGGGCATTCGGCGTAAAAACTGTGCCAAATCAACATGCAGACAATGATTCACTGTGGCGACCCTGAACTCACGATAAGCCGAAAGGACAAAAAGTGAACTATGAGAAGTGAACTCTACACAGAAAGCCAGATGGTGGGTTTAAAGCCAGGAATTCTTTCCCGTGTGGCACTGTGCTTCCCAAATTAAGCCTAGCATGTTAAAGGCCTGCCCATAGGATACATCGCTGCACGCGAGGTGACGTACTTTGATATACGATATTAGGAATATAAAGCCTTTGTTTGTCATTGCTTTGTTCTGCTTGCCTAGACTGAATGGATTTTACTTCTATGTGAGCTTCATCGATGTAATTTGACATGGATGAGAAAGAGGCTTGTTCTTCATTGTTGGCAATGCCAAAATCTGAATTGTGACCACAGAAACCTTCTTTCTCTGAATGTGTGTTACTGTTTCATTAGCTTTAACTGATTACCAAGGCTGACTAGGCCTGTAAGTTTGTAAAATCGTGTTGATGGGAAGGCACAATAGATGGTCCCAGTGGTGTATCCATGTTAGAATGATCATAATCACATAGCACAGGGGGTGACTCTTGGCAACTTCTATCTTGTCTATTAGTTTCACTGCCCCAAGATTGAACAACTTATTCATATACTCATTGGAAACAGTCATCAGCCGAGCAGCAACATTTAGGTATCCCTGGTTTGACTTTTACCTAATAGGCAAATCATTGTTATGAACCTGTGATTTAGGGCTTTTGTTGGTCTGATTCTCTTGTAAGGGTCCACATTCAGGGTGCTTTTTAGGAGGTTTAAAAATGCTCCTCTATTTTCCATTTCAAGAGTGCTGATTTTAGTTTGGCCTATTATCATAACATCCAAAGACTTCACCATTTTTAAAAACTTGGAACTTTCTGGTGTACAACCAGTATATGCCTCATACTCCTCCAGCAAGTTCAATCTGAAATTTTAATTAGCCAAGTTCCAGTCCCAGGTAAAAAGCTTCCACTCCCTCCAGCCAACAGACTCTTATCTGGCTGCTCCGGCGAGTGGAGCGACACTTTTACCCAACTAAATTTGCAGTTGTCAGGAATACAGACTTACCATAACACAGCCCAAGGTCCATATGTCAACTGCTGTGGATATAGGGAGTCCTAAAGTGACCTCTGGAGCCCTGAATGGGACAGGCTGCATAACTGTCCTTGGCACAACTGTGCCCTTCGGATGTACCAAACCCAAATCAGGGAGTTTTTTTCTGCTTGGCTGTTTGCTGTGGTTTACTGGTATGATATTATCCAATTTCAGGTCAGTATGAATATTTTCTACATCCCTTTAAGGCGTCAATGGCCACAAGTAACTGGTGTGTTATTGGTCGTATTTTGTTTAGACTCATGGATCTCATGAACTCATGGACTTTTGTCAAGTATTTCAAATACAAGACATTGTACATCCTGAAATCCGAAGCTCCCTATGATTTCACAATGTTCCTCTTGTCTGGACCAATTTAAGTATTGCAGTTTCATATGGTATGCTGTTGTTAGAACCAGTTTGTCCATTTTAACTGCCAGAGTTTTGCAGGTTGCAAAGTTGAAACACTTTGCAACTTTAGCAAAACTTTAGCAAAACACCTTTCCCCAATCACATCCTTCAAAAGGTAGCAAGAAAAGTGTCTTTATCTAAAATTGTGTCTGTACCTTTTCCATGTTCCTCTGTTCAGCTCCTTGTAAAGTGTTTTGAAGAAAGCAAAGGAATTTTAAACAATTATTTTCCAGTACTCTTCAAAAGTTGTAAAAGGAACTTCTCTTATGTAATTTCAGATGAATTTGGCAGTTGCGAAATGTCTTCAACATGTCGGAAAGATTGTTACTAGGACAGAGTCTCTCAGTTAAAACACAAATTTCGGATTCTTGTAAGAATTTCTTTTGTTTTTCATATAGACACAGAAAGACAGAGGGAACATTCTGCTTCCAAAATAAGCTTTTACTGGCTTCTCTGGCTTTAAGATGGGATGAGAACTGGCATGTTTGTTTTCATGCCACGGGTCAGTGCTGGTTTGAGAGGAGTTCAAATACTTAACAAGAAGCTGTAGTGAAACTTGCAAAGTTTCACTACAGCCCACTGTGAAGAAATGATCAGTCAAATCAGTCACTTCTTTAAATCACATTATTTAGTTTGATTTTCATCAGTTGGTCTGTTTTTAATTTGGATTTCAGCACATCAGTCTTAACCTCTGAGACATCATGGTTCTGTTCCACTACGTTGCCAACATTCAGCAGCTCATCAAAATACACTCAATGGCCAGATCAGTAGGTACACCTATACAAACTGTCAGAAAGGTAATAATTTGTGTGTTTAATACTGAGGTCACAGTGGGTGGTGGAGTCATATTGGAGTGCAGTATATTAAGACATAGTCCTAAACTTTTGCTGTACTGATCTGTTCTGATTTGGCTGTTATATATATGAATCAATTAGTTTCCATTTAGTTGTCATTTTATTAAGTACAAGATGCTTAAACTAATTCAGTCTAATCCAACAGTCCTGCAGTATATCAACTATTTACGATGGTGATAATGTCCAAACCGATTTAGAAAGTGCTGATTCACTTCTGAAGGCTGTTTGTGCTTCTGTGTGTTTTGCTTGGTACGGGTTGGAGATTCTGTTATTTAGTCTCTCCTCACTGGTGTATTAAATTGGGTGAATAAAATAATATAACAGAACCCAGCTACCTCAACATTTTACCATCAGGCTCTACATAGTATTAACACTGAAGTGGTTGTTATGCACTTGTTATAGCCGATATTACATTTCTGCAGAGACACAGAAGCAAGTTACAGTTGGTAGTGACTGATCTCTCTTAAGACAGGGAAGGCATAAAACCAATAAATCTCTGCCTTAACACTAAGCCTGATAAATTAAAGATTAATATATGATTGCGAGTGCAAAGTGTGCTGAATACAAATTAAAAAATATTCATAAGCTGATATTTCAGCCGTTACAGTGTTTAAAGTAAAGCACTGTCTGTTCCTTGTGTATTCAAAGTGTGTCTATATAAATATCCATCACCATATGTCAATCAGAAGGTTTGGATTTTCAGCATAGTTTTGCAGTGATGCAACAGTAATCCAACCAGTGACTAAAGGCAGCATGTTAGTAAGGAAAACTGAGCATATTGTTAGAAGGTTTTATTGATTAATTTGGGAACATGACTCTCTAAATATATATATATAAAAATATATAAATACACACACACATACACATACACCTAGGTATATTCGACTTTCTAGTGAAATTTCAGAATGCACCTAAATTGCACAATAACCTTCACAGCTGAACTTACTTTGACCTTCTCTATACTTTTGAATGCACATGACTAATTGGTCAGTGTTTCAGTACTTATTGCATAAAATCTTGTTCTCTAACAAGATGATTAACTGCAAAACTATAACAAGTGTCTGATCATGAATCGACCACTAAATGTTCTTGTTCAATGACACTTTGTATGGACACTTTTTCTTCTTCATCATGCTGTTCCACATTTTGGCATCATGAGAACAAGACCACAACCTAACAATTGATCAAACAGTACTTTGCCATTGCGAGGCTTCAAACAGCATGTTCTCAGAGGGAAGTTGCCACTGCCAGTGAGGTTAAAGTATCACAGAGCGCCGTCAGCAGGTTGCAACAGAGACACAGAGAGACTGGAAGAGTCATGGAAAAGCATAGAAGTGGATGCCCTTTGTCCACATCCCATGCTTTTGACCACTTCATTGTGAACAGTGCATCACAGAACCGGATGATGAATGCCACTCAATTCCAGGTGCATTTAAGGGAGGTGAGAGGAACTCCAGTGTCATGTCAGACCATTCAAAACCGCTTACATCATACATGGTCTGCATGCTAGACAACCTGCAAGAGTACCTGACCACACCACCAGGCACGGGCCTCATTGTCTTGCATGGGCCAGGAAGCATTTGCACTAGACGAGGAACCAGTGGACCTCAGTGCTTTTCTCTGATGAAAGTCAATTCACACTGCTGTTGGAGACATCAAGGAAAATGCCATCCATCAGCCACTGTTGTCACCAGATGAGCCTTTTTAGGTGGTGTTAAGTCTGAGCAGGTGTGTCTAGTCAATACAGAAATACTCTACACATTGTGAATGGTACTGTGAGAAGCCAATACTACTTGAATGACATAATTAATTCAATCATTGTGCCTCTGCATGAGCATCACAGGCCTGATTTCATCTTTACGGACAACAATGCCCCGGCTCATCAAGGTGACATCATCAGGGAATGACTGCTGGAGGCTGGGCACCTCAAATGGAGTGCCCTGCACTTTTTACAGACCTGTATCCCTTAGACAATCTATGGGATTGGCTTTATTGTCATTTAGAAGGTGGTAACCCTGCCTCGAGAACTTCAATGACCTGAGGGCAACCAATATTCACTCTTTCAAGAAGATTGGAAGGCCATGCCTCAGCAGACAATAGGTCGACTTGTAGACAGCATAAGACGTTGTTGTCAAGGAGTAATTGATGCTCAAGAACACACGACAAGTTATTGAGACACTGACATTTTTACTTGTGGTATAGCCACCACCCTTGTTAGATTTTGTTTCAATAAATAGTTTCAGATGAATAAATTACCATTGTATGCCTCTACTTAAATGCTTAACTTTCATGATATAATATCACTGTAGCATGAGCCTTTTACATTTTCCATAAATTTCACCCTGCCACTTTCATCAAATGTGTGCTGTCAACCACAATTTCTGAGTCTATATACTGATGTCTTTCACTAAGATCTAAAGCTGCATTTTTTATTTATTTTCTTCTTCTGGCTAAAAAGAAAAATGATAGAGAGAAAACATGATGAAGAGGAAGAAAAGAAAACCCTACCTTGTGAAATTAACCCACAGTAGGAAGTGTGGTATTTGGAAAAATACCATATCTTCTTTTAACTAATATCTTATCAGTTAAAAGCTTTCCAATGGCTTCGTGCATAATCTGCCCATTAACAAGCAGGCAAACTACCATCATACTCACAAAGGTAAAGTGACACTCCCCTATTGACCTACTGTACCTTGGTGATGCTTTTCAGAATTATCTTAGGAAGTTATACCTCAGCCTCCAACTCAACAACGTGAAGGCAGGGGAAATCTCACAAGATGGCGCCCGTGTCCCCAAACAGCTACCACGACGTGACGTCAGCTTCACACAAAAGCATTGGTTAGTTGAACAATGAAACCTCTTTTATATTCACTTAGATCTTTTCTTCTTGCCATTTTGATCCAAAATCTAAATCTGAGCATTGTAAATGTTAATTTCTCAGTTATACAACACCTGTGTTATGTATTTCCACTAATTTAGTCACACTAACTGTCTACAGTATGTGTTAAATGTGCAAGACATGTTTTTTTGAATTTTGATTATTTTAGCTGAAAATAAAAAATAAGAACACGGGAAAAACATTCCTGTGCCTCAGGGACATTTGCTCCTCAAACCACCAACATACATTTGATTTTACTTATCATGGTTTTTATTAAAGACAAATGCTATTTTTATATATAGTAATATAAATTAACTGTACTCTTCTTTACTCAAACAGCAAAATGAAATCTTCCCATGCTTGACTGACAATGTATTCATGTATGCAAGTGATTTTTAAGCTATGTAAGGCATGGAAGCATAGTCAAATTTCCCCTCATCTATCCACCCATCATCTGTTCTTTATGTAAGCAATGAATAATGTATGTTTTGTTCTTTGCCTTGTTCTGCTCAGGCTGTTCCGGCTGGCTGTTTTACTGGTGTTGGCTCAGTAGTGAAGTCAGGAGGCAGATAATTAGTTTATAGTCTGCTCAGAATGAAGTGAAACACAGTCTGGCTATTATTCTTGGCCAAAGTTATACTTTGTCATCAGCTTCTGTCTTTTTTTAAATAATATCTATATACATTAGCTGTGGTTTTTGCTCTCTCTGTCCTGTCTGTTAATCTCGAGTATATTCTGGTCTCTCTGTCTGCCACTTTACCTGTCTGTGGTTTCTCAACCGAGTGGAATTTCATCTGTGGTGACACATTTTGTATCACATTAGTTATTATGAAGCATATGGGCAAAAGATTAAAATGTCTTCATCTTGGTAACAATGTGATTAAGGGTGCAGTTCTCTCATGATAGAGTATAATAAAGCTTTCAATAAATCTGTCACAAGATGAAGTTTTGCAGGATTTATTTAGTTTCCATGAAAGAACCATTATGTGTGGCAATGACGAGCCCAAATGTATCATGTATATCATGCTGATTTTCATTTATATCCAATTTCTGAACATGTATGTTTTGATTTTGATTTGTTTAGTTTGAAAGAGGAAGCTTAATTCACGTTTAGCGGCTTTTTTGTAAGGAATAAACAGTGTTAGTAGTTGTAGATGTTATGTTGATAATTGGTCTTGTGTCAGGTGTTTAAAAGGACGATGAGTTAAACATCTTCTTGGGAAATTCCTTACTTTGAGGAAAAAGCTCAACGGTTCCTACAAACCTTAGCTCTGGGATTTCACTGCCACTGCTCGCTTGCTCATCTTGTGTTAGAAGGTGTCAATCTACTGCACAAGTTTTTCATGAACCAATTTAAACTCAGGCAGCCATAACAAGGTGATGCACATCTTGGCAAGGAAATTTCAATTTTCATGCATCCGAAGACTCTGCACCCGTATCTAATTAACCCAAACTATTCAGCTCAGTTACAGAACACATCACACCTGGCTCAAAGACAAAACAGAAAGCATTTTAGGTAAAATATCTAAAGAAACCTTATGTGATCTTAAATAATTGTTGTTCTTGTCATAATATGACAACAACATAGTTTGCTTGTTAATGCAACTGTGCCTGGTTCAAATTTGTGATGGGATGACATTGGACATAAATATTTAATTAAATTCAGTGTGGTTGTTCTCGATCTCATCTTTTGTACTTCGGCCAGACCATGTGAATACTAGAGTACGCCCAAATACACACACACCATATCATGTATCATGTTTGATATAACTGAGGATAATTGGTTGCCTGCATGTTTTAGGACAGTGAAGTGACAGTGCTCAGTTGAAAGCTAAATAAATGGTGCACTTTATCATTGTAAGGTCAAAGTGGCATCTCCACTTGCTGCCTTTCCCCACAAACTGCTGTTGCTGCCTTGGAGTTTGTTCTAACACTAGGTGAAATGTTGTTGATAAGGTGACACACGTTACAGGCAAAGCCACCAAACTGACAATGTCTGCATTGCTATTAGCCTGCTGCACTAAATTTAGCAGTGGCAGAGAAAACTAAGATATAATTAAAATCAGCTTTTGAAACAGCATGTGGTGTGGCAACCTCCCCCAGCCACTCTACTTCATTACCATACGGAGCCAAGGAAGATGAGAGAATGCGCGGAAGTTGTTTGCTCTATGTTGACGAACAAACTCAAGACACAAGACAAAGTAAGAGACTTTGAGCGCAATTTGAGCAAACTTGTGACTTAGGACTAGATTTGATGCCCCCTAGCTTCTTTTCAAACTGGCAGAATAACACAGATAGATAACACAGATTTTTTAGATAAAAATAAAAATGGGTAGAGAAAACATGCTGTTGCTCTGATGTTCACAATGTAGCCTTGAACCCCTTTTACAGAAGGAAGTCTGATGTGCCTGACATTTGCAAATACATTCTACTGAAAGAACTGAAACAGAGGGAGGTTTCGACAGCTGTGAACAAAACAAAACTAAAACGTTGTATTTTTTTTCTGCCTAGAATATCAACAACAATTTATCTTAAAAATTCTATGATAATATAAAACATCATATTTATCCTCTGGGCTCTGTTTTCATGAATCAAAGTGCAGTCAAGTGGAGTATGCCTAGGGACTGATGGTGCTTTTTTTTAATGGCTAGGTACACAACATACACAACATACATAAGGCAGAACAGAGCGGGATAAGAAGCAACGGATTATCAACCATGATTGGTAGATTTCTTAAAAGCTGTCCCCAAAGCCACCCAGTTTTTACAGTGCTGACAGTTTGGCTTGGAAATTTGTACGGTAAGTGTTGTGTGGATTCAGAACCAGGGCACTGAGGCGGAGCAGGTGTGGTAAAAATGCAGTGTTCCTATTAAGGTCAGCAACAGATTAGCAGCAAAGGCAAACAAGCCCAAAAATGGAGCAGGCAGGCAACAACCCAAGACATGCTGGGCTCATTAGCAGACAGGCAGACGAAGCTGGGGCTGTGCACGGAGGCTATAGACAAGTCTGGAAAACATGAGGTGCTGAAGGACAGGTAAATATAAAGGTTACTGATGAGAGACTGAGTTGAGAAGGAGGAGGAGGAGAATGGTAGAAAGAAATGATTTGGGTTTGACTCAGGAGGTGAGGAAATCACTGGGTCTGTTTTTACAGGTAATATTAGACAAGGCCGGTAGAGTTACAGAAGAAAACACAAAGTTTATTCATGACAGAGTAGGGGTGAACACATATGCATTTGTTTGTAACGACTATAACGACTATAGAGTTTAAATATGTTTTTATCCAGTGAATGAAAAAGCACACTTTGCATAGACCAATATAATACATTTAAAAAAAAGAACTGTATAGGCAAGGTGTTAATTGAACAATCAATTTCTGTGATCACGAACTTATTATGCAGTAACAATTACGAAATGATTCAGAGGCGCACACACAGGCTCACGCAGCCTTGAAATGGCATGCTGAAAAGACCAATTAGTCATTAGTTAATTAAGACAATGATCGTACTAATGGCACTTCAAAGTACTTCGTGTTTCATCTTCATGTGTGATCTCCACCTCACCCCAGTGTAAACAGAAGGGCCACAAGGTTAATGGAAACTTGATGGGGTTTTCACTCTGTATAATGTACCTTCCCACCAGGACTCATGATCTCAGGCTCTTCTTCATTCCCACACATCATCTTCTTTTCTAATATGTGCTTCATCTTTGCACCAGAATCACACCTGAGCTGGTGGGAACACATATGTGTGTGTCGTGCTCAGGACAGTGGCTGCCCATGGTCTTTTGAAGTGAATATAAGTATTTTTGGCCACCTCAGTATGAAGCTGCAAACTCGTACATGGTGAATTTCTTATTTATGAACAAAAATGGCAGAAGAAATAACACTAAATGCAAAAGATCTAAGTGGATCCATCCATCTCTCTATCTACCGCTGGGCTGAATCTTCGTCAGGATCCTCACACTTAATGAAATCCCTCCACTCTCTGCTGGTTTTCTCCCGGCTCTGCTGGCTTGTCAGCTTCAGTGAGCTTGATGTTAATGTGATCCAGCAGGACTGCAGACACACACGGCCCTCTGAGGATGATGGGATCGGTCGGAGGCTCTGGCGGTACATTCCAAGAAGGCAGACGCAAGACGTCCTATTGGTGGAAAAGCATTTTGGAAGTGAAGTGGATGTTTTTTTTTTTAGATTGGATTAGTGGTGACATTGACAGGAACAGTTCAAGATAAACAAAGAACTGTGATCTTATCCACAAGAGTCACACAGACTTTGTTTGGCCAAGTTTTGATATACAGCTTCTCAATCCGGCTGTTATGTCACAATGGCAATTATTGTGGTACAGTTGCTACAAACTAGTATTTGTGATACCCAGTGCTTGAATCTGAATAACTTAAAACCTACACACTGCATAACAAGTATATAGCATTTCAGAGCATTAATTGAACAATATTGTTACACAGAAAGCAAAAACAACTGACCAATTACAATGACTTTTGGAGGCAATTTTGCACTAGCAGTCTTTTTGTTAGCCAGGTAGCAAGCTGAATGTTAAGCACCTGTTGAATGAGGTCCCGTGTGGTCTACTTCAGCTAGAGAACGTCTGGATAAAGCACTGGTCACACCAGAAATTGGCACAACAAGGTCCATCCACACATTTCTTAGAAGTATGACACACAAAGTGGACAGCCAGCCAGTGACAGTGCCATCCTAGTTTCTAAACCTCTTTCCCACACTTTTAGACACCTGTCTGCAACTTTTCAGCTTATTCAGCATGTTGAATCTGTAGCAGTCCCTGTCAGTGAGAGGGACCACTCTGATTGGCTGTTCAGCTAAGCGTATCAGAAGCACCAACGGCAAGCAAAAGACAAAGTCAAGAGGAAACACGAGGCTCTTCTTATTTTTCATGATATCTGAACATTCTAACATGAGCATTTATACTAAGTCATGACTGTAGAAACCCAAACAGACTGTGGTGTGAAAATGGTAAGTGAACGCTGCTTTGTTTATAGTTTATATACACAGTTCCTTGTCTTCCATTTTCCCTTTTTTCCAAGGAATAATACAGATCACTGCCAACTGTTGGTATTGTGAGTTATTTCCCTCCAGGCTAGTTGGACGTTGTCTGTAGTCTGTGTGTGGTGTTCAAGTATTCTTTTTTGACCCAGATGAAGGCCATGTGAGGCAATGTCAAAGCCGGCCTTAATCGCCATAGGTACTTTGATGTCGACTCTGTGCCTGTGCCCCTAATTAGCAAGCCCATCAGTCTTCATCAACTGAAATAGTCCCCGAACTGTCACAGCAGGAAACAGTTTTGTCTTATATTCACAACAACACTGTGAGTATATACATTTACTAGAAAGTCACAGTACTGAGATGTGTCTGGATTGCATCACACTGAGGACCTTTATTGCATGTTAGTCCCCATCTCTCTGTCTCTCTCCTTATTTCCTGTTATCTCTCTGCTGTAATTATCTAATAAATAAATGCACAAGAATGTCCTGTACCGAGTGACATTACTCAATTGAATAGAAATCTAATGTGCAGGAACTCCATCTTGATTGATGAAGATCTGAATGATGCTCAATGTAAACAAGCAAATTACAAGATAAGAAGAAAACCAATATAAATTAGTCCTCTGGCAGATTTATGGATTTATCCACAATAATCCTTCAGGGATTCAAAGGCAAAGGCAGAGTAGTAAGGAATCAGACAACAAAAGGAACTGTAATTGGCAGATACTGCAGATACGCTTCTTTCATCATGTGTTTGATTCTTAAATAATGTGAAAGAATAATGACATCATTTTATATGTGCAAACATACAAGTAATTCAGCTGTCTTAAGGTAACCTTTTCTCAATTTGTAATCAAGTTGCTTTGTGTGTGTGTGTGTGTGTGTGCGCGCGCATGTGCTCACTTTGTCCTTTTGTAAAAAATAGCTGCCATTCATGATTTCATCTTTAATGATTTAGGTAATGTCACTTAAATATAAAATATTTTGATGGATTCCTGACAAAATTATTAAAGATGATTTTTAGATAAATATAAATTCAGAGGATGAAACTGTTCATTATTTTAGTGTTTCCGTAGAAGACTGGCATTTCACACACCTTCTACTATTCCAGATGTAGCTGATATTTTGGGAGACAATAATCAGAGAGAAAGGGTCAGACAGTTCTTTAAGGATGAAATAGTTAATGAGCTGCGCTGCAAAGTGCTCCCAATGTGACATTACACTCATAGAATAACCACAATATGGATCCTGATGTCCTAAAACAAGCGTTTTAAGATCTGCCTTTAAATAAACGAAGTTAGCAGGCAATGTTTCAAATGGACATATGTTTGTCTTTGGTATTGTTTATTACAACTGCGCCAGGCTTGAAACATGCAGTTTGTCTGGGTCAGAGTGTAGAATATAGGGAAAAAACAGGCAAGATATAAGTTTCAGGCATGCACTGCATTTTATGCATTGATGCGATTGTGCTTACTGCATATGAAGCATTAAAATACCTGTAAATAACGGTTTGCAAACATAGGGATATTAATGCATAGTTTCCGTTGCTATAGGGATCATACTAAGTTTGCACTGCTTGCTTCCTTTGCAGACAGTAGAAGAAACAAGTACTGGGGTGAAAAGTTCGGCAAGCTCTGCAAGTCTCTACAGTACAGCTTTTAAAAGAAACACATCATATAAAAATGGTATTTCTGTGTCTGACTAAAATTAAACACACAAAGTATTCATGCGGAACTGTAGTTACAACTTATAATTGCACTATGATGTCAGCCACCTTACTGTCAGTCGTGGATGCAGAAATATTAGTTGTTAAATACGCTAAGTTTGCTTAATTTATATCAACCTTTGGACATGGGGACCAGTGAATTTTGCTCTGGCTTAAATTACTTTTTTTCGTTTAGTTCAAGTTAACCAAAACAACCTAAAACTTGGTAAGATAGTATATAGTATATAGTATAAGTATAGTATGTATAGTAGTAGTAGTAGTATAAGTATGTGATGTCATACAGCTGTGCTACTGAACCTTTCAGCACCTTGAACATTACAGCAAACATGACCTATACCGTTTGTGAGCGTACTGTTTGAGTCAGGTCTTACTGTAGAGAACACAGCCCTTATATGACCCGTAACTTACTGAACTAGAAAATACATGGAAACGACAATTATTCTACAAACCTGGCCTGAAGAATACATAGACTTACAGCTCCAGCAACATTGAAGAAGCCTAGCAACATACTCATACTGTAAAGGCATCACAGTATGGGTACAGTATGTCAAGGAATTTAAATAGTGGAGGAGAGGAAAGAGGAAGATCTTTGATTTTTAATGTACAGTATTTAGAAAGAAAATATAAGTGCATAAATCTGCACGTAAGAAATTAAATCAACATGCCTCAGTTTAATAACGTGTCTAACTTCAAAAGAGAGATAGAAAGAGAGGGGAAAGATGAGCAGCTCTTTAAACTGAAAATAAAATATTCTAGAAAGCTAATATAATTGTAGTTGTAATTATTTGGGAAGGGTGTGAAAACCCACACACACCATATGGGATTAAAATATGATTCTAATTACTACATGCAGTGCAATCTAAGCTAAACTGGGTCCATTCTTTCCTGAATTACTTCAGTAGAATTGGTGATTTCACAACTTCTTTTAAAATAACCTCTTCCGAGTATCTGCAGTCTTCTGGGTCCTCTTAGAGGGATGCATACTTTTCAGCCTTCACAACATTTACACTTTACAAACCTTTACAAAGATCTCGGCTGTCCCCCAACAGCTCTTTGTTCTCATGGGGAGAAACTTCTTAAAATACACATCAATATGACAGAATACTGGTCTCTTGCTGCCAAAGTCCTCCTACACAGCCACAGCTCCTTCTCCTCCACGCAGACATGTTTGTTGTTGAAAAAAAGCTGTTGTCAGTGTTTTTCTCTGCCTCGTTACAGTACTTGCTTGTGCGATCAGATTGAAGCATATGCCGAGGCATTATGAGTCTGTTTTAGATAAGTACAGTGTACTACATCGTCCAATTTGTGTAAAAGGATCTTTTCCTCAGTACAATAGTACTACAGATAATGTTTCTAAAGAAGAAACTATTTATTTATTTTACCATTTACTGATGTTTCTGCCTTTCCTTAATCTCTCTTGGCTCATACGGTGCAAAAATGGCTGTAATTTCACTGTCAGTGAAAAATAGTGTATATGAAAAGCTTTTAACGTGGCAACAACACTGGAGAGCAATCTCTGTTGTTGTGCTAGAACGACGATGCTTTGTTATCACTTATGTTGTCCTATTTGCAGCAAAAATCTTTATGTTTAAAAGGCTTTAATCACAGTAAAGTATTCATGCGAGCTGTGGAGAAGATTTAGGTGTTTCTCTGTGCACTTCTCCCTACAATGAGAACAATTAATTCCAAATTATACACCACCATATAGTATAATATAGCATCTCATATGTGCATTCGTAATGAGGCCGCAAAGCGCAGAATGGGCTCACGAATGAGCAGACAATAATCAACCTCAGATTTTATGTATTTTCTGTTGTTGCCACCATTCTGGTGTATAAAGAAGCAGTTTACTTCCCTAGTGGTCTTTTTCCAAGAATTGTTTTTTCATATTCAAGTCACTGGTTTCTGGTTAAATTTAATGAAAAAGAATTGGTAGCTGCTGACAGGATTGTTCAGCTTTTCCACCATTACAGTATGTTAAAGCTACTTTATATAGTGGAGAGGGGGAGCAGTGAAAAAGCATTTTATGCTTCTTTTTCCAGTGGGTATTAAAATAAGTGCAGTTGGCTGATGATTTATATCTGAGGACGTTTGCTAAAAGTTAAAATGTCTTCAAATCTCCCATTTTTGTGGTTGAATTAATGGGCTGAGATTATTTATTGGGCCTAGGTCCAAGCTTGTACAGGGCACACAATGCATGATCAGCAGCAGCTTTCTTATTATTATGCCGTACTGTACTTTCATATTATTGTACCCTGCCCCAGAGCTTCCATTTGTTAGACAGTCTGTTGTAATTTGCTGAAATAAAAAGCCACATTCTGACATCCTCTAAGTAAGTGCAGTTTCTACAGCATTTCGTTTATTTTTCGTTAGGAAAGAGGAAAAAAAACAAGCTGGTTGCATGGGTTTACTTTACATATTCTAAGACGTATTATGTTATTACTGACACATTAGTTCTAAATGTAAAACTTTGTTGTGCCCTGACTTTTTGGCCTAAAATCTCCAGAGGTTCCAAGGCTGTATTTTAAGTTTCTAGATTTTTTATATATGTCAGTAGAATTCTGAATGAGTTTTTTTTTTTTCTTAATTCTACAAGAGGACCAGTTTCTACTTAAACACTCAAAAGAACTTGAATGATAACACAATTACTAGCCCTATTCCCAGAAAAGCTGACAAGAGGATGGAACGATTTGCAGATAATTTATAACCTATTGAGAACCTATTTTTGATTTTAAATTTAAAATTGAAATGACTTTGGGAATTTCATTATCTCAGGCTCATTAAAATGGACACAAAAAAAGCCACACAATTAACACAGATCTTAAACAAAGCATTACATATTACCCAGTAAAGAACAGAACAAAACTGAATTTACATAGTAGGACCAAAAAACATGTTGCCCACTTAGGCTGGTTGGTAATCAGGCCTTCTCCATGTCCTGCTGATTTCCATGGGGTTCAAATTACATGACTGGCTCCTGTTGCAATTTGTCTTTTGGTCCTTATTATATAAATTGGGCATATGTGATATGCAAAGATTAAAAATCAATACGTAAATAGAAGCAGTATACTGTAGAAATATTCAATGACCAGAGGTATAAACAAGGGGAAGAGGTTTCTAGACAATCCCAACACATAACCAGTTAAATATAAAACATAACAAACATAACATGTCTCCAAGTGTTTTATCATTTTTTGACAATAAATTGAAGGCAGGCTTTGTGACCATATCTATATGAGGTTACAACCCTCAGCTTTATAGTTACCAACCAGACCAAATAGCCTTTTTTTGTTTTACTTTATCTCATTTGAATGTGCTGCCATAGCGCTTGTAAAGAGACAGTAAAATGTGATTTACTGTGACTATCCTGCTTCAGTGGCAACATTAAACGTTGCCCAGCAGTGTTAACTGTAAAAGCTGAGCTCTCAGTTCAACACTTTAGTGACTTCATGATTGATAGCCCGTTCAACTTTAAGCACTTTTTGTCAGCAATGGTCTTTTTAAAGGATGTAATTGTACCAAATGGACATTGCAGGCAGAGACTCGTCCCTGGGTCTGTGAGATTCAGAAATACCAGTAGCTGAAGGTGATAATTTACTCAATTCCTCCATTGCACATTGCTCTCCCCATCTTCTTCATTTTAATCTTAGAAATGTCACGGCTGTGATGCTGGCCCATGTTGACCTGGTGATCATCACTATCTCTCTTCTCCTTCCCCACGGTGCTGCCGAATCAGCACCAACTCTCTACACCCATCTCCTCCCCTTTATATGGCCTGGGTATCTGCTCCTCTTTGGCAGATTGTCTTTCCGTTCCCTGTGATCCAAGTTATCTTTTTTTTTTCCTGTGAGTTCTGATTTTCTCCTCTCAGAGATTTTAGACTTTACAAACCTTTACAAAGTTTGTAAAGTCAGGGTTTATTCTGTTTTTCCCGCCTTGCCACTGGACCTGAATCTGCCCGGAGAACTTCTACTCTGCTCTGCCTGCACATCATCATAGTAAGAGACTTTTTACTCTCGTGAATCTAGTGTATTTTGGACTATTAATTAGAAGCGGATTTTACACAAGACTGAAGAATGAGGTGTTCCTTTGATATCTTTTCTCTTTGGACACTTTTAGTTCCTCCTTTCTATCTTGGTTGATACTTTGAATTTTTGCTGTTACTTTGTGGTTGGCCTTTTCACCGATAGTTTCAGCCGCCCTTAGTTCTCCTCTTTTCCCCTTCTCCTCACCTGTATTGTCTCCCTCCCCTCCTGGTGCTCTGGCTTCGCTGTAGAGAATGACCCACCACTGGTTCCCTCTTAACAATGCCGACATCATAATTTACTGCTCTGAGTTTTAAGCTGTCACTTATGTTCTCTCTCTTCCTTAGATGATCCAAGCCAGTACCTGCTCTTCCAGTCCCCTCTGCTGCACACTTCTCACCGCCCTGTCAGTTCACCTGTCCCATCACTACACTTATATTCAATAAACTATACCTTACCTTCCTACTCCTTTGCTTGTCCGATAAACTTGATAAGTAAGGCTAAACGAATGTGTGTTGTTTTTTTTTTTTTGGAGTGGGTGTAGCTGTGCATCTTTAAGCTCTGTCTGAGAGATAGCATTTTTCCTTCTGAGGACATTTGTTACATTATGCAAGTAAATATTTAGGTATTTGAATTTGCAGTATTTCATGCATCATACTTTACACGCATTGTAACGTTATGCATTGTAGTAAGATATAAGACGCTACTGAGTCAGACACAACATTAGTGTCTAATTTGTTGCATAACTCGTAAGTATCTCTGCAGGGTTTAGAGGATATTTTCACTTTTCTTGCCTTCTAACTGAAACACACACACTATAGGGAAATTGGTGTGTCAGACCAGACTTTAAGTGCTCAGCAGAACATGCTGCTGTGTCACTGTTCTGTCTGACTTTGCACAATCTGCCATGTTACCACCATGAAAGAACCCAGAATTCATGGTTTACTAATCTAGATAATTTATCATTACTGGAAAGTGCACACAGTGCTGTTTCATCATTATTGTGTTAACTCTGTTGACAGTAAAACAATAGAAAATGAAATTTTTTTAAATGCCATTTAAATAAAGTTGCATGTCAAAGCAGTTGTTCCTATATAAAGATAATTTTTTTCGACAATTAATGCATATGAAAAATAATTGCTTTTCCCGCTGAGGTACAATAGGTTGTGAATGCCACTGTGATGTTAAAAGGGAGATTTCTGACATTTATTTCCTCAGAAATGTATATTACAATTTTGCAGTAATGAGGAAACCAAACTCTATTACTAAAGTTATATTTAAAGTGATGTACAAAGAGCTACAGTCATTTGTCTGTTAGTTGGTTGACAGAAATTACCTTCTAAGTATGTAGTTACTCATGTAAATGGTTTAATCCAATGACCTTGTTACAGGTAAAATGGGTTTATTCTCAGGTTTCTTAAATATACTATATGTATAACACCTTCAGACAGATACTTTAATTTGTAAGTTTTTTAAACATGCTTTTAAAAAATAATGGATGGATTCATCAGTTTTTTGTACAGCATAAATAGAGTAAGATTTTTTTTTTTGATTGATTATTATTTTTAGTATTTTAAGTCACTTATTTATCAAGCAAAAATGCCAAGTATTTGCGTTTCACCATGAATATTTTGACAGTAACATTTTCAGTTTTCAGAAATGAAGAATAAAAAGAAATGATTACCTGTAAAACTGCCATCAGCGACTTAAATTCCCAGTATTACTAGTGTAATTGAGATGTTTACCCTACTGCCAGCATCTCCCATCTCTGCAGAGGACTTCTGAAGCTCAGCAGACAGTTAGGTTCTGAGGCCTGTCTTACCCTTTACTCAGTTGCTGGACAAACCGATAGTTTTAATGGTTCCAGACTGCAGTTTACAATTACTAAGGCTGCTGTGTCCCTTGCAACAATGAACACTTTGTTTTATATCTTTTCCCCAATCTATATTTCTTCCCAGAATATGATGTTTTGGAGCTCTGCAAAGAGTTATTCGGATTTTGTCTTTGCTTTGTCCTTACATCAAGTGTGAAATTGGGACCTTTTATACAGGTTATGATTTCTAAACCATATCAAGCCAGTTTAGTTTACCACAGGTGGACCTGTCTACAATTTGGAAGTCATGTTGGTGGGTCTGATTAGAATTTATTTCATTGATACTGTTAGATACCTGGTGTTTACTTTTCAGTGCCCGATTTTTGAGCACCACTGTTGCACAGCGCCACGCAGGCTTGGTGTGTCCCTGAATTCTGCATTGTCAGGTACTGATGTATGATGGGGCAATGGGGAGTGTTTGGGTTATACACTGGTTCCTGCCAACAAGTCACCAGATTGCAGGCAGGTCCCTTAATGTTGGTGTGCAGCCTGTGAGGAACATTGTGAGCAGGAGTATAAATGAGTCCCTGCCAAATTCTGCTCACCCTGCAGTGACGGCAGGCTGGCCAAACTCTCCGGGTACCTGGGCAGGATCCAGGCCTCAATGTAATAATGACCGATTGACTGACCCTTGATGAGAAAGCTGGACAGGGCTGGTCCATCAGCTGAGCCACCATTCTGGAGGAGAATGGTTTGATAGTTTGTTCAGACGAGCTGACTCTAATCTAAGTCACATCTGTTCTTTGTTTTCTGGAAACAGAGAAACCTGTCCCCACCTGTTTTAATTCAGACAGAAAACGGTATGCTGGGAGTAGCAAGCAGATAAACAGATTTATCTTTCATTAGCCTTGTTTTTTCTGCAGTGAAACACACTTCATCTTTGCCTCTATGGTAGCAGCAGGTGAAATCTAACAGACGCTCAACCAGACTTTGCTACTGCTGCTAGAGTTGGCATCTAGGGTACAGACTCAGCCACAATTTAGTGCCAGACAACAAATGTCTGCAAAAAAGGTTTTCTGTTTAGCTCTACTCATCAAAATTCTAACCAACAGGAAAGTTATTCCTTTGAACTGAGCTGCAGCTAAATAATAATTAGTTATTATAAAAGGTTGTTCACAGAGCTGCACTCAGAATAGTCTTTTGTCAACCACAAACTTTTGTTTTTTCTTACTTGTTCTGTGTTTTTGTTGTTCTGGGCTCTTGAATGAAAGATGAGGATGTTGCAAAGCACTATGGGTTGTTGATTGGTTTAACTTACCGAGTCACATAATTTAACGGTGCAAATTGGACCCAGCGGGCATTCTTTATAGCCAGCATGGTGGGAGTTCAGCAGAGTGTGTACAAGTGGAGTTCAAACCAGGGTCACGAGGAACTGAAATAAGTTCTCTATAGACACGTGATAGGGAGGTGATTTTATGATCATCAAGGCTACAGCTCAAAAAGTCCCCTGTGATCATTCTCAAGGGTTTTGTGACCATACAGTAATAACAGAGTAAGAAAATTAGTCTTAATGGTTTAGGGAACATAACTTTTCCTCACTGACTCTGGTCCACAACTTTAAATGCTACTAAAGTATAATTACTTTACTGAACAGTCAAAACAAATGTGTTTCTTTCAGAACTTATTAATCAGCCCTTGATTTAATATTCTGTTAATCACTTCAGTCATTCCTCAAGTGAAAATACTAAACATTTGTTGGTTTTAGGTTTTTCTTTGTTAGGCTTTGCTGCTTTTCTTTGTCAAATCTGATGATAAATGAGTACACCCAGTACAGCTCAGCAGTCGGCCACAGAGCTAATACATACTGTAGAGACAGACGGCCACTGACATCCAGGTTCCAGACTATAATAAATGTAGAGTTACCATTTAAACCAACATGTACATTTTAGGACTGTGGGGGAAAACTGGAGTACCTGGAGGATACCGACATGGCCAGGGGTGACAACATTCAGACTGGAGACTGAAAGGCCCAGGCTCCCTGGCACGTTCAAACTCAAAACTACCTTCTTCTAAAAAAGAAGGAAAAGGTGGTGTTAACCACTGCACCGCTATCCTGGGTTTCCACCCTATAGTAGACCACCATTTTATCGAGAATTAACTATTTCTGTTGAACAACAGACATTTTACTCTTAAAACAAGAATTGTATAGTCAAACAAATAGGTCCAATACTTGTAGTTACATCATTGTTATTAGTGCAATAGTTATTTTCCTACATCAAAGACTGAACAAAGGATTTAATTTCAGGTTATGTTCAAGTATTGCTATGCATGCTACCAGAACCAAGATGACAGGGCCACAATTACTACATGTACACATTAAGCAAATAGCGACTTTTATTTATTTAACTGAAATGTGGATACCCCCAAGCAATACTTTCTTATATTAGTAGAGAAATATTAAATTATCAAGTGATCTGACACGTCTCGTGTGAAGTGTAAAATGTAAAATGTCCTGTGTTCGGTTTGTCTTTGCCCTCTGGCAGTCCTCTGTGTACAAGAGTGAATTTCTAAGAAAAATTCCTGAAGCTCTGATAGAAATTTATGATGCCCTGGCAGCCGAGCTCCTGCCTGGTTATTCAGCTCCCGCCACTCTGTGGTGGTTTGTCCTCAGCAGCTTATTAGCTGTGGTATATGAGAGCACACAATACAGGATCACAGCCTTATCTGTCTTTGTGTTTGACCTCATGCCCAGTCGTTTCCAGATCAGGGAGCACAGATGGTGCTGGCCAAGATGACCAGTGTCCTTTTTCTTCCTAAATTATCGTCCTTTGTCAGTTCTTTGTCAGGGTTCTTTAATCTTGAAGCAGAGTAGAACAAAGTCAGAGTGAGGCAGCTGGAGTTGGCCACACTGAAGCATATTACAGTATTAAACAAGTGTTTAGTTATGATGCCACCTTTGACCCTCTAAGATGCTGTAAATATGTTACTTACATTTGTTAATACTTGTAGACCATATCTTCATAAGAGATACTTTAAACATACTTTATTAGAACACTGATATTTGCGATGATTGACGTTATCTCATACTGGTGATTAGTAAAACCAAAGTGATGTTTTTGATGTGAATTATTTGAATAATTAGGTATAAATATAGTAGGATATGGGGTGCATAATGGGTGCATAATGGGAAATTATTTATTGTGGTAGTTTTGTGTTTAATGTGTAGATACTCTTGACAATCTACTGATTGACTCATTGGTAATTGAGTAATTGGAACAGCTGGTAAATAATAGCGCTGAGCTGTCGTGGAGGGGGTCCTTTGGGTTGCAGGCACACAGTTTTGACTGCTGATAATTAACTGTGGTACATTGTTTTTCTATTACATTTTTCTCTACTTTGTGTCGTGTCCTAATCTTTCTAAATTTGTACTAAATATTAACTTTGATCATGTACTACACTAGGTTCCACTAACACTAACATATTCTTCTTCTTGCACAGAATAATAATATATCTGTAATTATAATAAACATAATTATTTTAGATGACTAATCCTTCCATTGTGGTGTGACAGTGTCTACTAATACAAAATGAAATGCTAATGTAATGGATATGATTGTTTCTATTTTGTTTGAAATCTATAAAAGCAATCATTCTCCTAAGTCTGAGACATGTAAATCAGTTTTTTGTTCTCAGTTCAATTCATTTATTTCAAATTTGAATATGAGAATGAGTCCTTGAGTTGCATCATCTCATTTTCAAGAGGGTGCCAAACCAGGCAGCAAAAAACAATTAACTTTATAGCATCAACAGCAATGGTTGTGTGCACAAAACTAACAAATAAATTAACATGTGAAAGCTGCTCCAAAAACTACACTTTCAGTCAAGAATTCGATTCAAACAAAACAGTCTTAAATCCTTAAATAAGTAAAATGTCTAATTTGTTGTGCAAATTATTACAGTCAGATTCTGCTTTAAATTAAATGTGTCTCCTACATCTCTAGACATTATAGCAGGGGAGTGGTATCATAGTGTATTTTTTTATGACTTCTTTTGTTCATGTTCTATTCTAGTAGTTTAGCATCAGTTAACCTTCATTTGGATATTGTGTTTAGATATTATGTTCACTTTAGGTTAACAGTGACTCATGTTTTTGTAATGTGGCTCCAAAACATTTTACCTCCTTGTCTGTCGCTTTGTCTCAGCTCACGGCTCACGCCCATGCAAACTCTTGGCTTTAGCTCTAGCCGTTTGTTATGTTCATACTTGTGTCCTGTCCTTTTCTGTTTTGTCGACAGCTCACCCTCCATTTGTTCTCTGATGTATTTTTCCTCCTGCCTGTTTAGTGCATGTTTTTGTACGATTGTTTACTACAAGCTCAGCCTCACCATTGTAGCACACAGTCTGCAGGGACAGATTCCTGACCAAACCAAAAAACAACTTTAATCTTTAATCCTTCTTAAACACATACCCACCCTTGCTTTAACATATACACTGATCAGCCACAACACTGACTGAATAACATTGGTTAACTCATTATAATGGCACCTGGAGGTGGATAGGATTCTTGGCAGCAAGTGAACCTTTTTTCCCTGAAGTCGATGATTTGGAAGCAGAAAACATGATCAAGTGTAAGTATGTGAGCAACCTTACATGGGCCAAATTGTGATGCTAGACAACTGAGACAGCAACTACAAAACTGCACCTCTTGTGTAATATTTACTATCTGCAGTGGGGAAGATCAAAAAGTGATCGGAGGAAGGAACGTGGTTTGCTGGTGACTGGGTTATAGGCAGCCACGCCTTACTGATTCATGGGGGGAGCGAAAGTTGACCCCTGTTGCCCATTCCACTAAAAGGGTTTGTGCTGGTTTCAAATGGATGGTATCAGAACACACATTGGATCACAATTTGCTGTCGCCCCACGTTGCAATTTAAGCTTCTTTCACATATGAACTTTGGACAATGTCTGGAGAATCAACTCTAGACATTCTCCAGAGCTGTTGTTTCACACATCTAAAACACAGTGGGAGTCCCGAGTGTTCTCACGTGAGACGCCCTTCCAGCTCGTACCAGAGGCGCAACCTCATAGAAAAAGTGTACTGCTGAGAACAGTATTTTGTTTGCAGCATACTGAAGCAATCCGTCAAAAAAAATAATAAATCTTTACACAAAACAGAGATGGTCTTAACATCATTGCTGGGTTACCCACTAAAAGGGGCCTACATTTTGGTTCATGTCCAATATTTGTATGAACTACTGTCACAACCAGAATAGGTATTTCCCTGGAACCCTTTCCTGGAAAGTGATTTTCCAGTGTTTGGTTCAAAGAATAATGAGGATAATAACTACAATTAAAGATTTAAGTAACTTCTCACTGCATAATAATTACTTAAATGAAGCTAATATTTGAATACAGATGTTTATTGTACTTTAATGTCTTTAGACAATTTCAGTTTTTTGTTACATTTTTGATGATCACTGATCTAATGTTACTGAGCATATGGAGATAAGAAAATAAGCCCTAACGCATATGCAAAACACTCTCCCTTAGGCAAAGTGGTATGAAATTTGATACACATCTTCATTCTTTAATAGAAAACATAATGCAATGCAATCTTGCGTTATGCATTTCTATTATTGACCTATTTAGGGGATAAGAAAGTATGTTGCATGAGACTTCTTTACATATTGTATAACAAATAGTGAACCACTAAAGCACATGGCATTAGGACTTAAAACCTTACTAATCTTATTAACAAAATTAATTATTATTAACAATTTAGTTTTTATAATCTCCAAAAAACCAAAAAACCTCAGCTCCCATGAAACAACAAATGCTTGTAGCCATTGTAACATGGCTTAATAGACATCCATAAAATCCTCAAACCTTCTCCTCTAAAGTCATTAGTCCAACATTCTAATCATATTCTCTGCTATCAAAAAACATATACGCTGTTTAGTCCTTTCTGTCCTGCTGTCATTACAGACATGCCTAAAAACTCTGTTCCCCTCAGCTTGCTCATGGACTCATTGGAAAAGCATTGAATAAATATCAACATTAGATTTGAGTTTTCAAACACTTTGTTCAAATAAAAAAACAAGTATATCACACAATGTACTGTACTGTTTACAAAGGCTGGATTTGTAGTAATTAGCAATGCTAGAAATCTCATTTTGGAATTTTGAATGGGGTTTTATGATTTCTGGAATGCAACCCAGGCATTCTGGTTTCACTTTGTTTCATTAAAAAGTAGCCTTACTTCTAAATCAGAACACATATGTTTAGCTTTTGCTTTCTTTTATGAGTGCAAGTTAATTTTTCTCTTGATTAATTTATTAATGGATTATGTTTTTAAATAATTATTGGTAATCCCACATGTAGAGGCGGATGGTATTCAGGAATGATTTGATTTGATAAAATGCAGAATTTATTTTTTGAACCACATAAAAAAAGGCCTAAATCACGAAGTCGAGATTGTTATTTCCCATTGCTGTTCCTCAAATGGCAGCGCCAGCACTTTTCTGGAGTTATGACAGTAATGCACACCGAGCTACACAAGCTTGAGTAATGGTGGTCACAGCAGCAGAAGATGATGAAATAATACCAAAGAAAGTTAATCATCTCAGTGAAGAGGAAATGGCACACATCCCACCTCCTCTCCTCCTCACTTGTCCCCTTGCACAGGCTTCACATTGAGAACATTAAAAGTCTACATGGTAGCAATACCATTAGCCACCTGTGTGCTCTTTGTGTATTGGAGGCGTTCCAGGATGGTAAAGTTTGGGATTAAATTCTTTGGCCTATTCCTCAGCCCCACTCACATGTGACATCTACAACCAGTTTTCTTACTGATGGATTTGAGTGTTGCCATATGATCTTGTATAATTAGATTCATTGTGCTGAACTTTTAACATGGACATACTAAATGTTGCAATATATTTATGAGGTTTTGATTTATTTAAGAGTTCCAGAGCAGACCAGAATGTAATAAGACTATTTCAGTCCAATGTATTGTAAAAAGTTTCATACTGTGTTCACATTTTCTAACTTTCACCCTCTCTTCTTCGAATGTCCGACCTTTAGATAAAGCGCACCTTTCAATTTGAGAAGGATGCAACGTTGTCTCCAGAAAAGCATTAAGATAGGATTAGTGGTGAACAAAGCTGAAGTGGATGTAACCTTCGCATGCCTCATTAGAGTCTGTGCTCTGTATTACTGTAGGTACACAAAGCAACACCAGCTGCAGAAGTGATAAATTACTTGCTGCTGCCCCTTTTCTACCATCTTTTCTTTCTTTCTCGGCATTGATCACAAGAATGGGTGTCTTTTATTAAAGGCAAGTGTGTGGGGATTAGATAAAAGCGCTCTCCAAATCAATGTGATTTTCAGTTTATTGAACACTGGTGTGTATTATGTTTCTACTAAGACACCTATATTGAGATTCGAAGAACTTCTGAGTTTGATTGAGTTTGCTCACAATTGCTTTCCAACACCTGCAACACCTCAAAAACAAAGCAAAAACAAGATCGACAAGCCAGACAGATGTGATTTATGGTTTTAAAGAAGTTTGCTGACGCTGTTGGTTTGTTGGCAAAGGATGCAGCTCGCAAGAGAAGGTTACGTAGAGCCAGACCATTGTTTTTGAGACACCTCTAAGCCCCCAATGTGGTTAAAGTTCAAATTAAACTCTACAAAATTGGAGATTTCAGAAAAAGATATTGTCAAATGACAAGGAAAGCAGAACCAGAACCTTATTACAAGGAATCAGAAGGGTATTAAGCAATTCATCTTCTGAAGTAGAAACACTTCAAAAATAGTGCCTTCTGCTGTTCCCCATTAGCTGAGCTCGCCCAGTTTCTCCTTCCTGCCAAGGTCAAACAGTTTCTGCAATATATTGACAGCAGATGATTGTTAGGTAGTGAACTAGATATTTAGGGGGGAGGGGGGTAAAGCTTTGAGCTAAATGCTAATGTCACAAAAACAAAAGCATACTGATGTTTAACAGGTGTGATGTTACCATTAGTTCTCTATGTTGTTAAAATGGGCATCTATAGTAATTATCCAAAGTACTGGACATATTAAATATCTGACATAAAAGTCGGAGAATTACTGAAGTTATTACATCTTTTACAGCTTCTAGAGGAAAGTTTTCGAGATCACCAACACCCGTGGCAATTTTCAGCTGGGGACCTTGAATAATAGTACAACATTTCATGCTTATCATGCCAATAAACTGTTGAGGTATTTCAGTCTGCTCATATTGGTGGACCAACATTGGTATTTCCTTAGATTCATGACTAGAGGTGTTCACCAATGCGGACTCTAAACTGCTCACTGTGAATGTAATGCTTTCTTGACTTTTTGTGTCGGCTCTAGTTTTTCAGATTCTTTGCTCAGGTTTTTATTACAGGCTTTTGTGCTTTTTTTGTGGTTGTGTTTAAGAGTCCAAACCACAAATACCCTAAATATTAACGTTTAAGAAAAATCAATGAAGACCCCCAGGAAATATCATATAGCTGTTTTTACAAACTGAGTAATAAAATACTCCACACCACAGGGCAGACAAAGTCAACTTTTTTTTTTTTTTTTGCTGCCCCTTTTAACACCTGTGCGTAATGAAAACATACTGAAAGATGAGAAACTGCAGTAGGTAGGAGTGCTCATACAAACCATCTAAACATGACTCTAGACCTCACTGATTGATACTTTGGTACATCAAGTGCTTTTTGGAAAGTTTCAGTTGATGATGTGTTAAGTGTCGGCACTAGGGTCATTTGACGAGAATATTATTTTGGCAGTTATATTGTCATAGTTGATACAATTTGCTATTTCAATGGAGGCTGACTTTGTAATTTGCTCATTTAAAACATTTTTAAATGTAATTTAAATTGTGCCTTTAAGGCCCCACTAATAGGCACTTTGTTTGAAATGTGCTTTAACATTACATTTTTCTTGGTGAATGTCTCTTCTGGTCTTTTATGTCTGTGATCAGAGGTTGCGATGAGACATTAATGTTCAACAGTATATTCTAATACACAGTAAATGGCTTGATTAGGTTAAACCACTGAGTTCTCTGTCTATCTCTGCTGTTTTTCATCACAGCCAAATTAGGACAGATTTCTACACATGTTTCTTTTCACTCATATATATTGAAAATGCACAAGATCTGATGTTTTGGCACTGAGGGGTGTGTATCAGCCCTGTCCACTCCCTGTCAGAAAGATGGATAACTGTCACGGTTTTCTGCAGGCTGACATGATTGACTTCTTAACAGTGCTCATCGGTGCATGCATGGTTTCTTTCCCTTTGGTGTTTTCTAAAGTCTTTCAAGGTTGTCGATGTCTTCAAACCACAAGCTCAATTCTGGAGCTTTTTGACTTTGCTGATGCGAACAACCATGTGGCAATGTCCTTGAATTCTTGGAGACACATTCTATATTTTCCATTAGCTGTTACCATTAGTGTTAGTGAAAATATGACTGCAACCGCTGTGAATATTGTCACCGCACCTGATGTAAATCTCAATCACTGGGTAAAATACAGTAGGTGCACATTTTAAAAAGCAAAAAGAAACATAGTAATGAAGCACTAAAATTTTATATGCTCATCAATTAAAGTAACAAAATGTCTTCTTATTATAACCAAATGTATTTTTTTATCTATTGCCTAGAAGCCAGTCGTGCTGCATCCTCTCCCAGGTTTTGTGTTGTGTGCTGCAGCAAGTCTGTCCCACCAAAAATTACAAACAAACTGCAAATGCAATCATGTTTTTGTGTACATAATCACTGGATAGTTTTTGTCCCATTGCAACAATTTGTGTTTAATTTTTAATTATCAATTTATTTATTTATTTTAAGAATTATGTGCTTCATTTACTAAATTAAAGCAGGTGCACCTGAAGTCACTTTTATATTTTTCTCTTTTAAGCCAGACCTCAATCTGAGTCCAAATACAACCATAAAACATTTATTAATACTAACATTTACGAGCGTTGTCGACATATCATTAGGTTAACACAAAACTAAATCTGGTTGCAATTATTATATTATTATTCGGATCTCTGCTTAATTTTTCTGCATTGTAATTTTATTACAAAGCCATTTAAAATAAAAAGTAATGCATTTTTTTCTACCGTAGATTGTGAGAGTGAAATTACATTTTTAAATGTTGCATGTGATCCCAATTGATCTGAGCAAGTAACCGCAGCTTTGTTCAAGTTTGTTTCTTCTACATGAAAAAAGTGCAAAGTTACAGGAGGTTGTAAAAACATTAGAAAACTATTCTTTAGCTCTGCTTCTGGTATTTAGTCAATATCTGGAAAATGAAACTCTACCACTGCTAAGTATGTACCATCAGTTCAGTGCTGCTTTCCTGCTGTGACAAGAACAGATAGAGGCACATTGGTTTATGTCGATGGATCAGAGTCAGCTTTTGCAAACACCTTAATTGCACTTCGCAAAGTTTCTGTGTATACAGCACCTTTCAGACATGCAGTGGAATTCAGACATTATCTAAACTTTCTTTGAGGTGGGTGTAATGTGAACGCGACCGCCCAAGTCTGTTGGCCATGACATTACTCAGATTGACTCAGAAGGCATCTCACAGGGACTATCTCCCGATGTTGGCTACATGTCTGAAAGGGGAAACTCCAGACGATGTCAGGACCTGATCCTCCTGATATTCTCTAGAGTTCATGTCTGAAACAGGCTTAAGACTGAGCAGGGAGGAAAATAACTTAAGAAGAAAGCAGCTGCAAATTGAGCTATAAAGCAATACTCTGACATCTAAAGTGGCCCTGAAAATCATCTCTGCCTTAATGGTCCTTCGAGAAATGATGAAGCGACATCTGCCAACAACTGCACGAATGCCTTAACACCATAAACAAACATAAACTCACTTGTCTGGTCAGCCATTCCTCCTCTTGCTCTACGCTCTTATCTCGTCCTCCCTGCTCTCACCTTTGTTTATCTCTTAATTGTCCCCTCTTATGTAGTCGACCATCCTCCTATATCTGTTCTCTCTGCATCTCATTCTCCTGATCTCTATTACTGTTCGAGCATCATCAACTTTCCACCGTCCAAATCCGTTTCTCCTATTGTCGGGAGCCGATTTGCATCAGGATGAACTGGAATACTGGAGACAGGTATCGGGAGTCAGCAGGGCTCTAATAAATTGAGAGGCTCTGAGTCGTAATCCTGCTCTTTTCCCCATCCTGTGCTGACAGAGTGGTCCAGAGAGGATGCAGTAACAGATTAAAGAGGCTCACAATGTGCTACACACTGCTTTCTGTTTGTGTGTGTAGGTGTGTGTGTGTGTGTGTGTGTGTGTGTGTGCGTGCGTGCGTGCATGTGTGTGTATGTAGAGGTAAGAAGATCCTCTTAACATCCTCCCACCGGCACACACTGATCTACTGCTCTGGGTGAGGAGCAGCAACATCATCAGGGTTTATGAGTGTATGGTCTCTAGAGGAAATTATTTGTACGTTTCACTCAATACAGAACTGATTTTCCTTTTTTCCCCCTGTAATTGGCTCTGTTATCACATAACGCAATGGACACAAGAGACTGTCCTCTTGAGAATAATGACAGCATGTTCATCATTTGTACAAACAGCTCACATTGGCCTATCGGATGCTCACAGTCCGGATGTTTAGAAAGGACATCTGTGTTTACACAGGTGGAATTAGGTTTCTTAACATAAAGCTGCTTATTGCCCATCTTTACATTGACACAATCATCACATAACCCCTGTTGTCGATTACTAGACTTTACTTACAGTTTAAGCCCTTAGCAGACATGCACCCCTTTCTTTTAGTGTGATGACACGTCGGCTTCATGTCAGAATGACCAACCTGGCAACCTGGCACCTTCCACATGCCAGAAGTCTGAACTGCATGCACTTGTATTAAAGGACAGGCAGTCCCAAGATCCCTACATACTGACCTTGCTACGTACAGTGGGCCTAATAGTCACATTGATCAAGGCAGTGATGCCTAAACAGTGAGTGAGTTTCTCTGCTCTTTAAAAACATGACATGACAGTGCAGTTTAAAAGGCCCCAAACAACAATTACATGAGAGAAAATATCATGTGTAATTCCAAGATGTTTCTCCTTTATTCTAATCAAAAGGTTTTCCAGGTTTGCTTTGAACATTCCCTTTTTAGTATATTTTATCTTATTTTTTCTCAGCTTATCACGTGAGTTCAGGGTCGCCACAGCGGACCATTGTGCTTATGTTGATTTCTCACCGTTTTTACGCCGGATGCCCTTCCTGCCGCAACCCCCCCCCAAATTCTATCAGGCTTGGACAGGCACTGCACAGCTCGGGATGGGAATGGGCTGTTTAAGGTTTAGAGTTAAATGCATCAGATGGGTGCACTTTGACAGCAAAATAAAAAGGCTAGATCTCTAAAGAAGTGCATGCTTTCTTTAACAATGTTGTGCCCTGGTAATAATATTATTATAAATACACTGGGGTGTAGACACATTGTGACATGTTAACAAATTTGTATGTTTACATTTATTTATACAGGCACTGACACCACTAAAAGGAAAGAGGTTGCTTAAACATGTTTTTAACTATTGGTTCAATGAGGGAGAACAACTCTAATCAAAACCTTCCCATGGAGGAGAAATATATGTTTTGTGTTGATGTGACATCATAAGAACTCAGAACATAGCCTTACTTCATCTACACTAACTTAAAAAAATATATATTTTTAAACCATCCTCATACTATAGTCTGAATGTCACTCAGTTGAAGAAGACAGCGCTGTGCCCTTCACACCAGCAGATGAGCTTTGCTCAGACTGGATTATATAATGTAATTCCCAGTGAATGTGTTTCAGGAAGGACCCTAACGCAGGAGAAAAAAAAGCCAAACTCTTTTCACTTAAACCTTTTCATCTGCATCAATGGGATCAATGAGCCAGAGGTTTTGCTAGTTTTCATAAAGGGAAAAACATCCTATTCTCATTTCATGGTGTGCATTCTGTGTGTGTGTGTGTGTGTGTGGGGATGAGATCATGCATTACAGTAGGTGGGTGGATAGTGATAATGTGATGTTAGCTTGAATTCAGAGTGGAAGGTTTCAGGCATTTGCTGGTGATGAGCTCTGTGATTAGTAAATGATTGAAATGCACAGATTTAGAAATGATTAGTAAAATTATAAAGTTACGACACAGTTTGAGAGCCCATTCTATTTGACTCTGCACTCTACTACTGCTACTGCTGTGGCTTATGTGCTGTAGCATGTGTTGCCTTTCTTCCTGAAAAGTAAAAGTCTGCAATCAATTTGTCCACAGGTTGATTTATAATGTTTGATCCTTGTCACCACAGCTGATGTGCAGAGTGAAGTATATACCTCCATCAGTCCTCCTTCCCCTGCTGAGACTGAACAGGCCATTTGTGTTAAAGGAAATGGAATCTGTCACTGCATGAGTCTGGGCTCATAGGAGGAGGTGGGCAGTAGCTGGGTTTGCCGAAGGCCTACTTGACATTGATGTGAGTTAGACTTTTACCAGCCCAGAGGAAAGGAAACTTGTAGAGAAGGTCTGACTGTTCATCCTACACATAATTAAGCTTCTTCTAAAGCTGATCCCTCATACTTCTGTGATGTAGCTCCCGAGAAATACTGTCTTCTTTTCTGTCTCACTTTGATCCTCGTCTAACCAGATTTTTCCTCACACCCTTTGTCTGAAAGAACTCCGCTCTTGAAATACCACTGGGATCCAAAAACAAACTTATCAGTTTATTTTGAGATGCTTACTTTGAAATTCCTACGGTTTTCTTATTTCAACCGAAAAGTGTCACAGTGAGATCCAGTCTTAGTATTTATTACCTTATTGATGGTTAACAAACATCCAACAAACATGTTACAAATTAGCTCCTGGGTTGGACTAAACCAGATGTCTATCAGAGGTCAGAATGTTTTATCACACACTAGAGGCAAAAGTCAGACCAATGATCACCAAACTGAAATTGGATCACATAGGGAATTTAACAGAGCAATGTTTGGACCTGACATCACCACATTTTGGCAAATGATTAAGGTCAAAGGGGTGAAAGGGCAGAAGCACTGTCATCACCCATGTAGTTGTTATCTTACATGACTTAATGTCAGCCTTCTCTAACTCTGCACCAATCATACAAAAAAATCAGGGTAACACTCCAGATCTCCCATATGGAGACAAGCTTAAGCAAGTTAATATAAAACCCACATTATTTCAGAATTTTCTCAATTCTGTCTGTTTCAGTTTCTTGTCTGTGTTTAAAATGGTCCTTCGCAATGATTTACAGCACATTTCATGAAAAAACAATCATTACAGCTTTACTTTCCACTTTATTATTCTTATTGAGGTACTACAGTCAGAAGTGAAATCTGTACTTTAGAGAAGTAAGTGCTTTCTAATGAAACTCTTTATGTCAAAGGTGACATTTGATAACAAAGATAAGTATAACATGGTCATCCAAAATACATAAAGAAATATGCATTTATTACACTTTTTGTCACAATCATTATTCACATTATACCCCATTCTGCATTCATTCTATGGACAAGCCTTACTTGCTCTTCAGCAATGTACTTTGATTTGTACAGACGTTATACTGTATGGTTGGTAGATCTCAATCTGGGACACACACTAGATTTGAAGGTGGTGGCATCATTCAAACTATCTTGTCCTTGATCAAATTGTTTTTGCTGAAGTTGGAGTGTATAAAAAAGCTAAAGAATGTGTTTTTACTGTATATGCCAATGTTTTCATAATTGTTTCAAACCTTCAGTCTGATGCTGTAACGATAGTCTGACCTGTAATCATTTATTTTGTTTTTTTGTGCAGCTTTTTGTTTAATGAATTGGGCCCTTTCACTGGCCTGTTGCTAACTCTTTGTTCTGCCTTTGATAGCCTGTTAGAGCATCATTGCTCAGCCTGTTGTGACAAGTGGCTATTGTTCTCTGCACAAATGTGAGATTCACCTTAATGGTCCAGGAATGCACAGAGGGATTTGTTCCACACAAGTGAAGGTAAATGGGCATTAACGCTCTCCTGTGACAGTGGTGCATGACTTTAAATCCTGTTCCTGTCACGATCAATATAGAGAGCAATACAGAGACATAAGCAATTCCAAAGAAGAGTTACTCAAAGTAAGACATACTGTGCCACACACTCGCTTTTAGCTCTTTGAAAAACCCGAAATATAAAACTCTGCCCAATAGTTCTGTTTGATTCTGCTAATTTTACATTATGTTAGAATTTTTTAGACTGATTTCTTTAATCAATATGAAACTTCATTTAAAAAAATAGATGCTTCTATAAGGTTTTTAACAAGAGTTACCCTTGTAACCAATTGGATCATTTCAGATCTCTGATTTTGTAGCAGTTTTGTACAGTTCTATTTGCTGTAATTTGATAGTGACAAATACCCGAAGGACTGTGCAGAGAGTTGTGGGGAGTAGCAGATGGTAGAAGATAATAGCAGAGTTGGGAGAGAGAGCATTGAATGTACTGATTTTGAGCCTAATGCTACCACTAAAGTTGCTCATTATAGCTTTAATGATCAGATAGCCTATACATTATTTGCAATCCTTGAGATGAAATGCAATGATTTGCAAATCACAGGAAAATATATTTAATCCAAAAAAGTGAAGAGAGGAATTCAAACAATAAACTGGGAATTAATTTTTGTTGCTTGTGTTTGATTTTTTTGTTACATACAGCCTTTAAATTTGATACCAGCAACATGTTTCAGTTGAGCCATAAAGGTGTGGAAAAGTTGTGTCATTCTAAAAAAATTATTTTTGGCCCATACTACTAACCAATATATGTAAAAGTTTGCTAAAGATTTCAAGTTTTATTAGACTAAATGTTTGATGAAAGAAAATCACGAATACAAATGAAAAAACCAGTTGCAGACAACATCATTTGTAAACCTGAAGCAAAACATACATCAATGCATCTTTTCCTCCTTTCATATTAAAATAATGCATTTGAGCAATAAAGGGTAGCTGGGATTTCAGTCAGACATCTGATGTTTATGGACTTGCTGCAGAGGTTTTATAACGTTTTCGTACACATTTGATGTATGTGATAAAAGACAGCATTGTTACAGGAATATTATGTGCAGTTTGTGATGGATTGGTAGCTGTGTGGTTGTGGCTGTAACGGAGATTTTCATTAACCTCTGGATAAGAAAAGATGCTGACTCTTTGGGAGTCAGCCCTCCTTTCTGTCCTTTAACATCCCCTCCAGACTGGGTTCGAAGGGAAACCGAATGCAGGAAGTAATGATCTTCAGAGTGTGTGACAGTCAGGTCAGGTGTGTGTGTGTGTGCGTGTGTGCGTGTGTGTAAGAGAGAGAGAGAGAGAGAGAGAGAGAGAGAGAGCGAGAGATGGGTGGATCTGAACAGTGGATGTTGTATTGTGAGAAGTATTAAATACTCACTTACTCAGAGGCATGAGAATTTCCACAGGCTACCTTTGATTGCAGAGCGTGATAGATGGTTCCTATTAAAGTGGGGGAGGCAATTAAAAAAGAGACAAGGAGCCAATCCCTCTTGTCTTTAATCATGCTGCCGCTCTACCGTGGGGCTGCAAAGCACGGTTTCAAACATGTGAGGGATACTGTTTAATTTATATTCAGAGTTTTTGTCATTTATCATGATGACCTCAGATTGTATTTTATTAATCACATTTTGATCAGTTGTCGTCCTGTTTGTTGTCCTGTGTAATTCTCCGTATCCTTTTAATGTCATTAAAATCTACAAACACAAATGGCCTCTGTCGGTATCTTTTAACCCAATATTGTTTCTGCTACTCAAAAGCACAGCGGCTCTCCTGTCCACCTGTTCACTTCAGCATTTGCACAAGTGTTTCAGCAGCATAAGTATGAAAGCCTGCAAAGTCCTGCTCCCACTAAAGAGATTACCTGGACCGTTACAGTATATCCTGCCTTGGGTGGAAAAATATTTCTGTTTGGTTATTTCCGTGTTTCCTGTCCATGGACTGCCAAATGGTGCAGGCTCTTAGCACACAGGAGGGGATGTGGGGACTGTTACCTTGGGAACAACACAGCCTAATAATCTTGTTGTTAAATCATACTCTGCAGTCTCAGAAACAGAGATGTAAAAGCAGATCCATTTTCAGGAGACATCCTTATATTGGTGCATTGTGTCACTGCTGCTCCAAGGCGCTGAGGTGTCTTCACCTTGCTATCACCACTTCACAGGCTACAGTATTTCATCATTCCTCAACGCTGTTAGGGAACGTCTGTTACTGTGTGTTCCTGTGTGTGTTTGAAATTGAGCTTCGTGCAGTGTGTTATAGCAGAATTATGCCACCTATTGAAATAAATATGAACAATCACGTTAATGTCAGAAAACATTATTAAACTTAAATGCTAAATCTCATAATACATTAACAACCCCATGAAATTACATCCAGTATGATTATAGAGTACCAGGTAGTTATGTTTTTATGTCATTGGTGGCACTTTTAAGAGGCCTGGCCTCCCCGAAATAATCAAGGAAATAAATGCTTTTTTGTGAATCACTTGACTTTGATGATTGTTATATGTGGTATAGAGCATGAATTAATCTAGTGAAAGACAGACAGAGCCTCTAATTAGTGATTAAAACAATCCCCCTGGTGCACCTCCATCGCCGACCTTGAAATGAGCCTTGCATATGTGTCTTTCTGTGCCAAACACAGCAAATGCTGAACAGGTTACAGAATCAACCAGTCGATCTTTATGTAGATAAAACAAGGCAAAGCAATGCATTAATGTCACTGCTCTAACAACATTTTTTCTGAAGCTGCATCATTCTGCTGGGAATTTTATTAAAATTAGCAAAATAAATTCCAGCGGCAAATTCACAGAAATACACAATGCTTAATGATAAAAAGGTATTTAATTATTCAATTCAAATAGATTTATTTAAAATGATTTATTTAAGATGGAGAGACTGTTGAGAGACTGAGCAGGTTCCTGAGTTCCTGTGTTTCACAACCCCAATTCTAAAGAAGTTGGAACTATGTGTAATACGTAAATAAAAACATATTGCAATGATTTGCAAATCCCATCAACCCATATTTTATTCATGTTAGAACATAAACAACATATTAGATGTTGAAACTGAAACATTTTACAATTACATGGAAAATATTAGCTAATTTTGAATTTGACGGATGCAACATGTCTCAGAGATTAATGTTTACAATTGTGTAGCATCACTTCTTCTTTTAACAACTGTCTGTAAACGTTTAGAAAGTGAAGAGACTAGTTGCTGGAATTTAAGGAGAGGAATTTTGTCCCATTGTCGTCTGATGCAGGATCATAGCTGCTCAACATTCCTGGGCCTTTGGTGCCAATTTTTCATTTTATGACGCACCAAATGTTTACTATTGGTGAAAGATCCAATTTAGCACCCGAAATATAAAGCAATGCTGTGACGGATGCAGTATGTGGTTTAGCATCGTCCTATTGAAATATGAAAGGACTTCTCTGAAAGAGACAGAGAGATGTACTTCTCAGTATTGATGGTGCCTTTCCAGATGTGCAAACTGTCCACACCATAGGCACAAATGCAGCCCCATACCATCAGAGATGCAGGCTTTTGAATTGTCTGCTGATAACAAGCTAGATGGTCCCTCTTCTCTTTAGCCTGCAGGACACAGTGTCCATGGTTTCCAAAAAGAATTTCAAATTGTGATTCATGTAACCAGAGAACAGTTTCTATTTTGCCTCAGACCATTTTAAATGAGCTTTGGCCCAGAGAACATGGCAGTGTTTCTGGATCATGTTCACATATGGCTTCTTCTTTGCATGATACAGCTTTAACTAACATTTGTGGATTACACAGTGAATGGTGTTCACAGACAGTGATTTCTGGAAGTGTTCCTGAGCCCATGCAGTGATGTCCAGCAGAAAATCATGGCTGTTTTTAATCCAGTGCTGCCTGAAGGCCTGGTGATCATGTGCATCCAGTTTTGACTGTGAAAAGAGATGGTAAATGGTAAATTGTCTGCACTTATAAAGCGCTTTTCTACCTATTGGCACTCTAAGCACTTTACCCTGCTTCTCATTCACCTATTCACACTCACAATGACACACACACTCACATACTCACCGGGGGCAACTAAGTAGCAGTGTCTTGCTCAAGGACTGAGCAAGACACTCTTCCAGTCACATTGCTCATGCGACTGGAAGAGCTGGGGATTAAACCAACAACTGTGGGATTGGTGTCACAGTCGCCCAAGTTACTTTAAAAAAAAAGTACAGTAGGGCTTAAACATGATAACCAGTTACTGCATAAAGTCACTGATAATGATGTGACTAAACTAATGAGGTAATGCATTATATCACATTATATATTACAGGAGGCTAATTCTCCTGATTCTCTGAATCTTTTGATGATATTATATATTGTAGATGGTGGGATCTTTAAAGTCTTTGCAATTTTATATTTAGGAACATTTTTCTGAAATTGTTTTCATACAATTGCTTTTAGACACAGTTTGTCACAGATTGGTGAACCTCTGCCCATCTTTACTCTGTCTGTCTGAAAGGCTCCTCTTATACAAAGTCATGCAACTGACCAGTTGCCAATCAACCTAATAAGTTGTCAAATGCTCCTCCATTTGTTTCTGATTTGAGGCAATTACTTTTCCAGCCTTTTGTTGCTCCTGTTCCAATATGTTTGAGATGTGTTGCTGCCATCAAATTCAAAATGAGCTAATATTTTCCATGAAATGGTAAAATATCTCAATTTCAGAATCTGATATGTTGTTTATGTTCTATTGTGAATAAAATATGGGTTGATGAGATTTGCAAATCATTGCATATTTTTTTATTTAGGTTTTACACCCACACCCAAGACCCTACACACATCCAACTACGCCCCAACTTTTTTTGAATAGGGGTTGTATTTAGATTTACTTTGAGTCTTTTTATTCTTCTTATTCAATTCTGTTTCACACTCACATCAGTTAAGAGTAATGACTCTTCATTTCCAAGCCCCCTTTCTATTAAGACTATAAATAGCTCAGTTCTTGGCCTGTATTATGATTTCTCAATGACATTAATTTAACAGTCTATTAAGCGAACTGTTATATACAGCTCAAGTATGTTAAATCTGTCCAGATTAATACAAATGACATTAGCTTTCTTAAGATCATTGTATTTGTAAAGAAAAAAAAGATGGTTGATCAGTACCAGAATTTGACTTTGTATTTGTAAAATCTACAGTTACTATAGTTTGAACTCACTCTTTGAAAACAAAAAGCCATTACATTACATTTCTTATATTTCTACAGTAAAATACAGTAAAAGTACGAACCAGAAAGGTTAAATTAAAAAATTAATTTCAAAGTTTTTTAGCTTATTAGTATTAAATTAGTATTTGTATAGTATTAGTATTCAAGTACCCTTTTCTTTTAAATCCCACAAGAGTGTCCTGTGTATATGACAAATCAGACACTTGTGTTATATTGGTGATGTTCTCGCCAATGTGAATGGGAAATTTGGATCTCTTTCTGTGTTCATGGTATCTCCTCTCCTTGTCAACTGTTCTACAAGATTAAATTGAATGCAGGGAAGTTCTGGTGCACCACAATGTATTTTTTACTTTTTTAAAAATGAGGTATTTTCAAAACATTGCACGAACTGTGATGAAAAGACAGATAAATCAAATTTTGTAGTAAAACTACTCATTTACTTTTATAGTCTTTAACAGTCAGTCAGTCTTTAAGCAAATATTGTGAAACAGTAGGACATATTATCTGATTCCATCCTCTCAAACTAGTGGCAATTTTGTATTTTGTTAATATGATCATATGATATGATATGATCACTTGATGTTAATAATGTTTTGCCTATTTGCCTGGTATAGTGTGGCACAAACATTTAAAACCTTCATATTGTCTACAATTGGGTGTAACACAATCTAAATATTTCTGTCCTTTTCTCTGTCTGTTTTTTCCTCTTTATCTTTTTTTTTTTTACCCCTTGGATGAACTGTCTTTGATAACCTTCCTCCTGATGGGTCACCTTCCTCACCACCTCCCCCCACCCCAATCCTGGCTTGTCTTTGGGCTCTACCACCTCTCCCTCTGTCTCTTCTGGCTGGTTGTCTTAGGTAAGTGCTCTGTTTTAAACTATTACTCACAGTCTGCTTCGTCTGGCTTTAAAGAGGGTTTGTAATGCTCTTCAAGCAGCAGAGGTCAGGCAGAGATTTAGCACCAGGCCAGACCAGGCTTGACTAGACTGGACTCGACTGAGATGGATACTTAGTACTCTGCAATCTCATTCACTGAATCAGGCTTGTAGCTACACAAAGCACTAAGGAGACGTGTCTGTATGTTCTAAGGCCTCAAGGTTACAAGTCACTGGTTTATTCATGTAGCGAGGAAATGAAAGAGTTTTTTTTTAACATGTTATAGCAATGACATAAAGGACACATGAAGACAAATAAGATGTAATCTACTATGACAACAGTGCATAATCACATCATCCTCTGTGACAGAAAACAAGAAAATGAAAAATACAATAATCCCAGCATGACCTCACTGGCTTGGATATTTTGTTGAAATGTATGTGATCTAACAGTGAGGTAGCCGTTACAACCTGCTGAAAAAAGTTGAACCTTTCTGAGACATATAATCTGTCTGCTGATAAAAAGTGAAAGTGAAAGTTGATATAAAAGTGAAAAATGTGGGTTGTGGAGATGTCACTCAGAAGGAATAATAAGCAGATAGTTGTTGCAGCAGACTGATATTATGTGAAAGATTGATATGGATTTGATTTCATAAATTCAGTTTGGCTTTTATTTTTGTTTTGGATTGTGCATAGACACTGTATGTTGCTCACACCTAGATCTATGAGGCTTCACACATCTAAAAACAATGTTGCAGATGCCACTAGGGTGTGTGATCATGCAGTGCACATCTCAGAGGTAGTTACCCAAGTGTGACTGTAGGAGTGCACAATTTTGGTTTTACTGCAACTGGTAGAAAAACAAAACAGCATCAACAACAAAAATAAACCCTACAGGGGTCTGGACCGTTGAAGCAGTTCTCTTTGACATGACCCAGCACTTCCTCTGATCAAACTTACTCTTTTATGCACTGAGAGTTCCCACGGTACTGCACCTCATGTTTTTACAGCACTGATTACCTGTGTTGCACAAGGTGTGTTTGCACTAGAACCCATTGACGGGATGGACAGCGTTTTACATCTGCTCCCTCTGGTGGCGTGTGAAGTGTTTGTCAACAGAAATCGGTCAGACAACCCATCATTGGCTATAGTGTTTTCCGTATTAATATTATTTTGAAAAGTTTTATTATCTAACAGTGTTTGGTCACATTAATGCACTGTGCTCTGCAAAATCGTCTGTTTTTTTTTTTTTTTTTTAAACCCTGCACAGATTTTCTTGCATCTTGTTATTGGACTCCATCTTGTGCTCAACAGCCGGTTCCCAGTCAGACATCTTCTCCCCACCTTAACGCCCACTCTAAGGGAGAGCACAGCGGGAAGGCTTTCCACCAAGAAGCACTATCACAGCTTGAAGTCAGTGTGGTGCTTCTGATCAATACTGGCTGCACTGCTCTGCTCTGCTCCACCACCTGCTCTACCCGAGTGCTCCACTAGATGGTGTAGCATAATCAAAAGTGAAATGCAAGTGGAGAGGTTGGAGCTTCTTTCTCTGTGTGTGGGTATGTGTGTGTGTGTGCTGCATGTCTAAAGGTTTCATCAGATTAAACAGTTCTTTATTCAGGAGACGGAGGAATAAACATTTGCTTTTGTCAATTCTCCCTTGTGATCCCTCTCATTTCACCGCTTAGGGGTGAATTTACTCTATAGTCAACTGTTTTCCACCTGTGGCTGGGGGGGCGAGTATTAGCCTGTCACTGTATATATCCACCTATTAACACCTGTCAGTTGCCTCTGTGCCCCTGTGTTTGCTGACATTGTCCTTACTGAGGCCACACTCCTCAACGATGTCCATGTCTTGTCTAGACATGGATAAAAGCATAGAAATAGAGTAATGATATCTGAAAGAGGCTTGACTGGTTAATTGCATAAAAAATTTGGAAATGTTGTATTATGAACTGTGCAGGTAGGTAGTTGAGCTGTGTGACAGTTGCAAAATACAAACATCAGATCAATGTTGCTTGTTAATTCACGGGCTTTTCTATCAGTTGTGTTCTGGCTGCTGGCAGGTATGACTGTCATGTTAAGGACTTTATTTTGGCACACAGCTTCTTCTACATGATGGCCTGTATCATCAGGGGAGTAAATGTTCTCTTTTCCCAGCTTGTGTGGCTCATAACAGATGCTGTTTGGAAATTAAAATTGGTTCAGGGCTTAAAGTTTGCCTTAAGAGTTGCCCTGTTGTTGAATTCTGCATAATATTTTTTTTCTCTGGGGGGGGGGGATAATAGTCTGTGTGAGATGTGATAGTCTGTGTGAGGCGTTGTCCTTCCAGTTTGACATTGTTGTTGGGTTGAATGAATGAGTTCTTCACCTTCGGGTATTTGTATTTACCCGGTTTCTCAGCAGTCCCAGAACACGGACCTCATCAACACCCCCACTCACTCATGGGGAATTCTCCGGAGGTTTTACCTCATTTATACACAAATCAGCTCTTTTGGACATTATCCAGATTCTATACTGGTGAGCTGGCTGGGTAAAACCTAAGTAATGTCAGGTCCAACAGATCGCGAGTTTGCGTTCACACATGCACCCAACCAAGAAAAAAGTCTGGATAAAGTCTGAATTCCAGTGCATGTCTGAAAGGGGCTAGTGTTATTCTAGGAATATAGATAGGAATATAATGTTCCTAGCTAAAAGTTTTAGGGTTACAAATTTTCACAAAAACCCTAAACTGAGTTCATGGCATTCAAAGCAGTAATGTTCAATCTAATCAGTGTTCATATTCATCACACAGTCAGAGTCAGAGCTAATTAGGATAATAATGAGTACTTCTACCACTGCCTCTGCCTGTTAAAGGTCATTTACTCTAATCGAGTAAGAGAGACAATGTTCCTGTCCGATGTGTCTAAAGAAATGAAAAAAAAAACAGATGCTACAAAGTGGTTAGTGTAATTTTAAAGCAGTGACACCAATTTTCCATTTTACGTACAATGGGCACATTTTTAAATAAACATATTTTTAAGATATCGATCAGATGGGATGGTGCATATCTGCAACAAGTAGTAAACTATCAATAACTATCAATTAATCAATTGAAAATCCATCATTTTAATAATTTCAGGCAAAAATGTTTGTGTTTTGTGGCGTGTAGTTCAAATTAAATATATGAATATATGCTCTTGTTACTATTTTTTGGATATTAATAAACATTACAGTATTATATGTGTTGCATTCCTAGTAGGGATGGTAGGTTTCTATGTCATAGTACGCAAAAGGACAGACTCCCTAGTGTAACTTTAATGTCAAAGAGCATGCAGCATGCAAGCAAGCGAGATTGATGGATTTTTAAAAAGCATAATTAATTATTTTTTTTGCATAACGTAGCCCAACAGCAGGACCAAAAACCCAAACCTTACATTTCCAATAGCATGATTAAACCTGCAGTTTTTAACACGTGCTAAAGTTGCACAAAACCTAAAATCAATCCACTCTTTTCAGCCGACCCCTCCCTCTATCTGCTCTGAAACAGCGTCCCTCTCTACTCCTAAATAATTGTCCTTAAACAATATATTGAAAAAAAAAATCTGAAAAACCCACTAATGAATAATAAATAACTGAAATGATCTAAATAAGTGAGTCCTGCGTGAAGAAGCACTTATCTCTGCACTGGTGTCAGTGCTGTTCAGTGACTGTGGGCCACAGGATGCTTTGGCAGCACCTTTCCACAATAAGGTACATTTTGGAGCATATTTCTGTGTGAAAATGTAATAAAAAAAACAAACCAAAAGGAAAGGAAAAAATGTGATGTAGCTTTAAGGGTGAGAAATGCCTTGGTCATGGACACAATGTGTGCTGACTATGGCTGCCATCACCCACGTCCCTTATGTGTGATGTAAAAACTATCATGTCACTTGCAGTGATGTACCTACAATGTAACTACAAGTAGGATTATAAACCACTGCCTTTCCCCTAAGCTCTTTGCCTTAGTTTTAATATCTTTAAGCTCATCCTCTTGGTTTAATGCCACTTATAGTTTTGGTTCACTGCTCTCATCAACCTTGTTTCCTGCTGCAGATGGCAGCTGTACAGTACCTGCTCAGCACTACAGCAGACAAGCTGCAAAAGAGTAAAAGATGTATATCTCAGTAGTAGCAACTCTTCTCCCCTTAGGGGTCCCCACAAGTGAAGAATGACATTATGGCCTCAGTCTCCCTAACAATATCTATTGCATTAATTGGTACATCTACCAATGTTTCATAATCAGTTATACATTGTACACACAGCCACAGAGTTTTGTTCTCAGTGTGTATATTTGGTCCATTTAAGACACAGTGAAAGATACACATTTCATAAACTGCAGCCATCAATCAGCCAACAGTGTTTTGCTAATCATATTTACAGCTGATTTGTGGACTTGGTCAGTACTCATACTGTGGGGCTCCAGGCTTTCTGGAGGAGTTCCTGTGGGAGACTGGGTGATGTGGTTATTACTGTGAGCGATTTAGTCCTCCTAACACATGGAGTTGGAGCTGCACTCTCAATATTAATTATGAAGTTCATTTAAGGTCAGAACCAGATTTGTGGGTGGACTGTGACTCCTCTAAAATCAGTTGAAGGTAGCGGATATGAATTCACCACTGATCCTCTGGAGCTGTGTGGCATCTCAGGGCCAAACAATTGAACACTGCAGTAGAGTGTCCAAAATATCCAGCTTTTTATTCTCAAACCAGTCATCTCAGGGGAAAATAAAACCATGATTTTATGTAAAATTGTTTTATACATATAATACATTTTCAAATAAACGATTTAAAAAATCCTCTAGTGTGTTTCGTGTTCAGATTATGAAATTTAAATCTTCATAAATATGTTCTCTAAGTACTTTAGCTCCAGTAGTTTACCTGTAGAAAGGGACAATATATCACACATTTAATTGGAAAAATGATGAGTTTACTGAATATTAAAAAAACATTTGAACAAAATTACATTTTCTCTGAACTAGAGTGAATGCATGTAGATGGTTTACTGTTATTTGACAAATACTATTAATCACCTGCTAGATTTTTGTTTTTCATCCGAAAAGTCTGGAAATGAAATGACATAGTGAGGAGAAAATTAAAATGATGATTTTTCTAAACTTCAAAAACAGATCATGCATCAAATGCTGTGGCCTTATTAACTGGAATTGTCAACATCATCTGGACTATTTATGTTAGTTATTAGGGCCCCAAGCCACTATTTAATCAGCTCAATAGGCAAAAAGTACTTTGTTAGGTTTAGGTAAAGATTTTAGCCTAAAATCAATCCTTACTAAGATTAATAGCTGAAATGGGAAACAAACAGCTACTTCCTGTTTAAAAGTTTGAAAACTGGCATGTGAAGGAAGGGAGCATCATCAGGTCACATCTCAAACTAATCAATCCTCTATATGGAAATGCTTCTGCTAATATTGGGAGCCTTGGGGTTACTGTGGCGCAGGAAGATAGAGCAGTTGTCCACAAATCCCACAGTTGCTGGTTCAGTCACCGGCTCCTCCGGCCGCATGTCAAAGTGTACTTGAGCAGGACACTAAAACATAACGTAGTTGCTCCCGGTGAGTGTTGGCCAGGTGAGTGCAAATGAGTGAATAAGAAGCAGTATGAAGAGCTTTGAGTACCAATAGGTAGAAAAGTGCTATGTGCAGACCATTTACCTTTTACTTATAGTGCACTTGGGGACAGTGAATAAAGCTCCATTTAATTTATTCTTTGGAAGAAAAAAAACAGATTTTGGTCTCAAACTGTCCATTTTCTAATGTATACTGAAGTTTGGGTTATCCTGCTGCCTCCAGTATGAACACGCTGATCCTTTTGCTTTGTCTGCTGCGTCCATATCTGAAGAATGAGAAAACGAAAACTTGGCACTTCGAGGTATAGTGCAAAACTGCCTGAAATCTGAAGAAAGACAACTTTTCATGCCGTTACCAGCTTTGGTCGAGGCTAGAAGCTGCTGAGAGACAAGTTGTTCTCAACAGTGTTGTGCTTGAGTCAGTACACAGATAGCCAGACATTAGGAGACGTTCATGTATAAATAGACTTTATACACCACATCTAGTCAAACAGAGTGATTTCAGTAGTTTGAATTAGTTTTTACTGCTGCAGGCACTCACACTAGTAAGAGGGTTTTATTGTTTTGAAGAGCAGAAAAGAGAAGGGATGATCCCTCTGGTGATCTGCAATAAAGATGATGTGTCAGTTCTCGAAGCTCTTCTCTAACCTGTCCTAGATTTTCATAATTTAATTTGGTATTGATTAATACACTGCAGCACATTGAGCACCTCACACTTTGGTGCATTGGAAACAGATTTTTTTTTCTCTTTTGGTCATAGCTCTGAAAAGAAGTCTGTTTTCCCTGCCTTTGCTTTGTGTTTGTGTTTCTACTTTTCATTTGAGCTGTTTATCTTGTATGTTTACCCAGGGAATATCTGCAGCCATGTAGGCTGCAGCTAATGTGGATCCAGGTAAAGATGAAAAAAATGAAATGTTACTCTGCAGCACTGTGGAAGAAATCTCTTATCTTTATTGTGTTGTGTACTCATGCGTTACAGACTGTTAGATGTCAAGTGGCCCTTGAAATTTGTGTTTCATAAAACCTGCCTATTTTTGTCTATTGTTTCTCAAAACTCAAGATAACAAAAGATGAACTGAAGCATCATACACGCTCCTTTGCTTCCTTTCTCTGTCTCCCTCGCCATTTTGTAGATTGTGATTTACGAAAGGTTGAAAAGCAGGATGCTGTCTGTAAAAACACATTTTTTCAACTTAAAAGCACAAAGTGCTTGAATGAAAAATAAAAGTGATGAAAAAGAAAAACATTTTATCTCAGCCTCATAAGACAGAGTGTAATAGAAGCATCAGCTGTGCTGCTGACAGTAGGTATAAATTATTTCTGATTCTGCAGAGAGTTTAATGGGTTTGACAATTTTTCTGTAACAAAGAGGCAACACTACTTGTATTATGTTGGTAGCATTTGATTGTAAACACATCTAGTTTTTAATCTTTTTTTTTTTAAATCAAATTAGGTCTAACTTTAATTGCCACCCATTATAATTAAATTAAATATTGATCTGACAGCACCTTTTGTTGGCTGAGAAGCCAGAAACACCACAGTCTTCTTTTGTGAACTAGTTAATTCGAGTATTGTCATTACTGGGTCTGTCATTTTTTAAAACAGCAACTTTCCATCAGACCATTTAATGTTTTTCAAATCAAACCCACTTAAGATGCCTTAAATCAGATTGTCTTTTGTGTTTTCATTTCATCAGGTGTGACTCCTGTTACATCAGCTTTGTGCTACAGGCTAATGAGATTGTAATGAGCAATTTTAGGCATGTTTGTGTCTCAATTATTGTTTTTCTTCTATCCTCTGATAAGATCCATCCATGTGTGATGAAGTGGTTTCAGAGTCAGATTTCATTTTCATAGGAAATCTATTTGCCCTGCTAGCAGAATTTGTCTGAGCATAAGGGATCTGCTAGTTCGTTACAGTGTGCAAAACAATCAAATCACCTTAATAAGATTAATCAATCCAATAATTCACGCTTTGTCCGTGTTTTGACTGAAAGTGATGAAATACCCTCCTTTACACCTAAACTCTGCCTTATCTGCCACAGCCAAAGCATCTTGCACCATAGGGAATGTTGTGTCCAATTATTTGGTAGCTTTTCCATTTTGGCAGTTGCTGAAAAAAATAAAATACATTTGGAAGGGAAAGCATGTGTGTTTAGGCGTCATGGAAAGTCTGTTGGTTTGCTGTGTACCGATTTGTCCCAAAGTCTGGAGTGAGTTTAGTAGAGCATCTCTACAGATAGCCAGCCCCACGACTGGGGAGACTGAGCTGTTGGGAGGATGTGCAGTTATGAGCCAGAGTGAATGGATGTCGATTGTAAAATAATTCTAGCAGCAGGCGAGGGGCAAGCTGCTTTAGTTGTACTATTTAAATGCAAACCATGCATATGCATACACATATGTATTACATAAAGACACACTGTCTCAGTATTTCTCACAAACAAGCAGACACATTTATAAACACATATAAACAGGTATCACACTGTTCTCCAACACAGCCACTGGGCAAAACAAATCAATAAAATGTTTCTCTCAAATAAACCAGTATACTGTTCCCTGTGGTGTTGCAGCAACTAAAGGGTAGAAATCATGGAGATTCCTAGCCTTGGCAGAGCAAAGGTAAATAAACTAATATTTTGGCCCACAGAGTGTTGAATGAGCCCTCACAGGCTATATTGCAAACTGGTGTTAAGGGGAACAATATTCTCTAAGTTAGCGTGCTACAGTGGCTGTTATTTACATGGCTGCAGTGTATGTGAGGTGTTCATTAAGACCACACAGAAGAATGTGCTGCACGTCATTTTGCATGCTCTGTGCTAAGTGTGTATGTGTGTGTGGGTTCGGAAAGAAGTCACAAACAGTTCAAAGGATCATAGAGAGTGTACAAATCCAGCTCCTCATGGACCACTAGTGATTCAGTTCCAGCTCAGCCACTTCCAAAGGCCATCAGCTCCCTAATGAAGTGATACACTTTGGAATTACAGCAATTCACTACGTCCTCCCGCAGTGACCTTATATGAGTTTTCCTCTCTCTCCTGTCCTCCCACTCTTTAATTTCCCAACCTAACTCTATATCCCACTATTTCTTCGTCCATGCCAATCACTTGCTTTCTTTATAGTAGATTAAGAGAGCCACGGGGGATGGTCCTGAATCAGAGAAAGCAGTGCAAAAAAGAGAACAAAAGCATCTAATACTCTGGCTATTGCCATCCTCTCTCTTGAGAGAGGTGTGAGAGTCGGCGTTTCAACTAAATGGTATGATTAGATTGGTGCTGTGTTCCAACAGTAGACCTGCCCACCCGTGGCCCGAGGCTTTATGTGGTTTCCACTTCCACTAAAAGCATAAAAAAGCACCCTTTGGGTGTAAACGTGCCATTCGAAAAAGTTGTTTGTTAAAGTGTGGCTTGTAGTAGAACCCCGCAGAGAGGGTGATGATTGATGCTGATGGGAAACAGAGGAAAAGAAGCAAGAGTCTCAACCCTGCGGGGCTGCATGTCACTGATGACATCATTAAAATCGACAAATAAGGAACCCCACAACAGTAATGAGTCCATATGTGTTGATGTGCGTGGGGTACACATTTGTAGTGGCCAGTGAAGGTCACTGTTTTTTAAAAATAAAACAATAACAGCTATTTACTAATGTTAATTTGCCACACATCCCTCCTTTGTGACTTTGGTAATGATCAGATCACTTTTCATGACCAATGTATGCAGGAAACCAGGAAACTGCGGAGTGCCATTACTTTTTCTTGTGACTGAAGCTGTGTGACCTGATATGTGCATTAAGGTGGACATCTCACACAAGCCTACAATCAGAAGAACCATGGTGGAAGGCCAAACCATGAGTTACATCTAAAAACACTTGGGCAAAAAAACCACCCATCACACATCCATGATCTTCAGGTTGTCAGATGCTATGTTTGCTACAATCTTTAAGCAAAGGACAATGCCTTGAACTAACAGCTGATAATATAAATAGTGATACGGCTTTTTTCCATGTAAACCAGCCTTAGTACAATGCTATATGCCATATAATAATTTTTGATAATTAACTTGAATTCACAAAGATATAAAAAGTATTGTGAACCTTTACAGCAAAAAGCTATAACACACATAAAACATCACATTTAATCATGGTCTGGATGAGTTATAACACCAGCTATAACACTTAATGCATTAAATCCATTTTAAAGACGGGAAAACCCTTTATTTATATTTTTGCTTATATTTATTTCAGTCAAAATATTTAAGCCAGTCCTACCAGTAAAAATCCAAACTTTACTTTTTCAGGTTACCTGAGTAGGTGTTTCGGTTTGGCAGCAGAAGCACAACGATCACACCTAAATGTTTAGAAGAAAGAGTTGCTGCTGGGCAAAGCACCTGTTCTACAGTTTCTGCCAAAACCTTTGTGTATATCTGTGTATGTACAATGATATAGAGTCTGTTGCAAACCTAATATATGAATATATTCAGTCACCCGTACCTTACTTGTGTCTCCTGGATGTTGACTGGATAGGCCAGAGAATCACTGGGGAGATTTTAGTGATGAGGAGCAAAGATGACATATATTTATCCACAGGAAGTAATTTCCAACCTGTCATGTGAGTTGTTATGAGTTGTTGTTTCAGGCTTGTTGGTACATTGCACCCAAGGTGATATTCCAGTCTGCACGGACGTAAAACGTGGCACAAGTGCACTGTGTTCCACATCCTTGGGCATGTGTGTCCCAGTTATATGAGGGTAATATTTGGTTATGTGTCCTGCCTCCGTGAAGGTGATGGAATGTGTGCAATAATGTTTTACAATACCTCAGGTTATAGCCAAGGAGATCCCTTCAAAAAGGCCACTTTACACTTTTACAGGTGTAATTTTTCCTGTTCAACAGAAATGTAATGAGTAATAGCAGTGATGTTTGTGTAGGTTTGTTTTATTGACAAACATAGCCAATTTTCATATCTTCAGTACTTTTGTTCATTAAGTTGAGTGGCATTTCCCTCTGTGCAAAACTATTATACTATCATGAAAATTATTTTCATTTCAACATAAAACAGAAATGCTTGATTTGCTTGTAGAGTTTAATCTCTTACCACAGAGCCATTTCCGTTGTGTTGTAGCTTTTTGCAGCGCGTTTCTAATGCTGTGTCTGTGTTGTCAAATCGATTACGTTGTTTTTTAAATCTGCTTGTATTTTGTTTGCTTGTGTTTTTTTTATTTGCAGTGTCCTGAGCTCTCAGGGCCACCTTACTTTTATATTTCTTTTCCATGCGCACACAAAAATTGTGATATTTATTTATAGGTCTTTGAAGCTGTGCTTTTTCACATTTGCAAAAAGGTCCTTCACAGAGTTCAGCTTGACACACAAATTTGCACTTATTTTTCTGTTAGGAACCAATCTCATGACCTAGCGGGTCTGAGAAATAACTGCTAGTTTGAATAGTCCTTTCTTAATATAAAATTACTTTAAAAGGTCTAGAATGTTGATTAAAAAACTGGTGGGAAAGTATGTAGAAAGATAAAGAAAACTGGGAAAAGCTCTGGGAGCCATTATAATCGAAACTCCTATATAACAAGCTCATGAGGTGGATTTGGGATAATTTCTTTTCCCTCCTTTTATTTCCTTTAATGCACAAACATTTCAGCAGTAATTTTCTTGTGACATACTGTGGTCATCTTTGTGACCAAAGCTGTGACAAGCTGTGCATTTGTGGTTAATGTTAAGTAACAAGCATCAAAGTCTAATTATAAAATGGTGATAAAATGTTAAAAGATAAATTATTTAGTTTGTTGCTTTTCCCACAACACGTTGCATTGAACATAATGGAGAGTTGATGAATTTTCTTTGGTCTGCTGCTGGAGACTGGTATGAAACAGAAGGCTGAGAGCAATGTGTTATTCATGGAAAGACACGCTGAAAACTAAATTTGCCACAGTGCTGTGTTTGCATAAAGAAATCCATTAAAATGATGCCATTGAGTCACACCAATAAACAAGGACTCTACAGAGTGAAAGACAATAGCTCATCTACATCTGTCTAAACACTCTGGAGAGAAAGCTTTACATTAGTGTGGAAGTGTGAAGCAGTTCTCCATTATGCCAGGTGTCAAAAATGGAGGTAATGGAGAAAGCTTTTCTGGTGCAAAGGTTACACTGGAGAGAAATGAGATGTTAATACAGATATCGCTAGCATGCTGAGGATGTCTGCAGCGCTGACAAGTGCCTCCAGTTGTGTGTTAAATTACATGCACAGACCCAGGTACATGACTGTTTTTCTACAACTGTGCACCTCAGGGTTTTGGGCTTTGTCAAATGAGGACTGGCTGTTGACAATGTTTTCTTAATCCATGGCCACCATTTTTTGTGAGGGAAATGTCAATGATCCACGAAAACACCATCACAATAGGTACTCCTGTCTGTCTGAATATAGGGAATTAATATTTTTTAGTTGTAGAGGATTTATTTATTCTTTTTTTTCTGATTCTTTGCTTCCAATTAAGCTTTAACTTTTACTTATTTATACATCACCAATTCATAACAAAGTCATCTCAAGGCACTTTAAAGAAAAAAGTCAAAAATATAAAGATGTATAGAGAGAACCTAACACATCCCCCCTTGAGCAAGCCCTAGGCAGCAGTGGAGAGGATGAACTCCCTTTAATGGAAAAAACCTCCAGCAGAACCAGGCTCAGGGTGGGAAGCCATCTGCCTTGACCGGTTTGGGTGAGTGGAAAGTGGAGAGAGAAAAGAAAAGAGCAACAAAATGCAACAACAAAACATCGGGCTGGTATGTATTACCAGTAGCTTTGTACTGGAAAACACACAGCTCCAAAGCAGGGGACACCTGCAGAAAGGGACACAGAGAGGGAGACAGAGAAGTAGAAAGACAACTACAGGAGAAAGAAGACACAAAGTTAATGCCATTTAGTGCTGATGAATAAATGTGGGGTGAGAGTAGAGGAAAGGGAGCCAAAAGGAAGAAAGGAGTTCAGTGCATCAGGGGATGGGTCCCCCAGCAGTCTAAGCCTATAGCAGCATAACTATAACTAACTATAAGCTTAATCAAAGTGGAAGGTTTTAAGCCTAGACTTAAAAGTAGAGAGGGTGTCTACTTCCCGAACCCCGAACTGGGAGCTGGTTCTACAGGAGACAATCTTGAGGCTCTGCCTACCATTCTACCTTTGGAAACTCTAGGAACCACAAGTAGGCCTGAATTCTGAGATCAAAGTGGTCTGCTGGGATGATATGGTGCTATGAGGTCTTCTATACATGATGGAGCCTGACCGTCCAGAGCTTTCTATATAAGAAGCAGGGGTTTAAATTCTATGCTAGATTTTATGGGAAGCCAGTGGAGAGAAGCTAGTGAAGGTGAAATAGGATCTCTCTTGCTAGTACCCATCAGCACTGTTGCTGCAGCATTTTGGATTAACTGCAGGCTCTTTAGGGAGTCACTGGGGCATCCTGAAAGTAGGGAATTACAGTAGTCCACAAATGCTTGGACTAGTTTTTCGGCATCACTTTGAGACAGGATGTTCCGTAAGTGGAAGAAGGCTGTTTTAAAGATTCGATTTATATGTGAGTAAAAGGACAGATCCTGGTCAAAAATAATTCAGAGGTTCCTTGCAGTAGTACTGGAGGAAAAAGTTATGCCATCTAGACTAATGATATGCTTGACTATGACTTCAGTTTTGTCTGAGTTTAGACATAGGGCATTGTAGGACATCCAGGCCTTTATGTCTTGCAATACACAATTGTGAACCTGTTACAAAGGCAACAAAGCAGTAACATGGGGTAAAAAATAAAACGTAAAGAAGTTTTTAAAAAACAAGTATCATCAGAATTTAGAAAGGCAAAGACAAAAAGTCTGTGGCCAAGCTAGCTTCTCTGCAAGTCTGCAATTGTCTGATAAAAGTTTGGATCCTTTAATATTAAAGTAATTTGTTCATAAACTAAAGTATTGTGAACAGTTTCCCCTGATGAAGCAGATCCTCAACTGTAAATCTATCCAGCAATTAAGACATCAAAAGTTTCCCTCTCAATTACAAATATCCAGCTGCTAGTGGGGCTCGCAAGTATCTGCACAAATATTTGTCCATGTAGTATAGAATCAGTAATTAATTGATAACGTCCAACTGTTGCTGGAGGAAAAGTCAGAGGAACACCAAGGTTATTTAAATTAGGCAGTGGACGCCCGCAGCAAATTTAATGGCAATCAATCAAATACAGTTCAGCACAAAAGCGTAATGTTAACATCATGATGGCACTGTGGAAAATGTCAGCAAATCACCAGAGTCAGTAGGTCTTACAGGGGACCACAACTGTCTAGAAATTTGATGATGATTCATCAAATAGTTGTTGAGATATTTTAGTTTGGAACAAAACAGTGGGCTGTCATTGCAACTCCTAGACCCACACATGTCAAAATGCGTATAGCGTTAAACTGTGAAATTAGTCCTTTCTAACAATTGACTTTTCTCTGAAAGTAAAATGTCAACTGTTTACTTTGCTAAACCCCTCTTACTGGTCTTTTTGCTAAAACGTGATATCAGTGGCGTAGCAGAATATTCTCCAGTCTTGCAAGAGAACCAGCTGTGGTGAAAGAAAACTGCATATATGCATCTTAATTATCAGTAATTGCTTAACCTTTCAATTCTAGGAGCCTCAACATACAGTTTGACAGGCGGTTACTCAACATGTCACTCCCATCAGCTGTAACCATCCAACACTCATATTGGCTTTACAGACACATTTCTAGGCTTATACACCCATTCAGAAGGACATAACATACATATACACTGCACAATGTGCCCAGTGTTGGTGGTTGTAAAGAGTATTTAACCTGGCATCTGCTGGTTAATGTTAAAAGAGTGGAATAATTGTTTTTTTATTATTTCTTTATTCATACAGATTAGTCTCATTGAGGCACAAGCTCTCATTTTCAAGAGAGACTTGTTTCACATGGCTTAGGCTACAGTATGTGCTGAATTGAGGTGGGGGCTGCAATATTCTCTGTGAGTCCTGAAAAGTCATAAAATTCTCTGAATCTCTGGAAAATCTGCAACCAGAAAACACTAGATTGGCTCCTACTTCATTGTCATTACACATGTACAAGAACAAGGCAACGGAGTGCAGTGTGGTGGAGCTTTAGCGTGTGTGAGGTGTGAACCGCTTAAAACCAAATCTAAGAAGAATAATTAAAAAATAAGAAAGTAGGCTGCCTGCAATTATAAAAATATCCAGTATCTGCATAGGCAGTGCCAAAGGTTGCAGTAAATGTAAGATCTCAAAAATAATGCTCAACACAGTGGCGGTACAGGGTTAAAGTATTATAGCCTACATTATTTTATTCAAGTTGTTGCATGTTCAGCTTATGTCCAGTTTTTAGAGACAGAGAGAAACAGAGACACCAAATCTTTGCAGAGTAATTATGCTGTTGCACAAAACAGCACATGAAACCAGCCTATGAGTGATAATAACATAATAACTAAATACAAATTAGCACCCATGTTCTTATCAGTGATGCTACAGGCATTATTAACAGCAGAAGCTGTTCATATATGTAAGGTTAGCGGTGATGGATTTTAGATACCAATTTGTTATATTAATTTATTCTATCATTTCTGTATCCATTTTTGGAGATTCTTCTTGGTAAGCATAGGTCTAATATGGGCAGCTGAGCTCCTACTGGCTGTAATTTTGAAGCTGACCCAGATTTATGACCAGAAACTGTGAAAAAGCAATGTTCCCTTCAAAAGCATGCAGCTTATTGATTTAGATGTGCACACCCTCTGGTGCGTGTTGTGGTCAGTATCTAACTCTCCATTGTCTTCTCCTAGTTAAGTTAGTTGTTAGTGAGGTTAGTTAGTGAATGTATCTGTTCGTGTGACATTTCTTGTGAAGAACACTATACTTTCTGTACACGGTGTTACAGTCAAGACAAGTAATTTCCTACAGTTACCATGGAAAAAAATCACAGCTTAAGTGCTTCAACAGCTTCAACCTTTTCATGGCTGTGGAAAATCTGCACTTCCACAAAGCCTAACAACTACTCTCATTACTTTTTTATTTTTTGGCCATCCTGTGAAGGCCACGTCCTCAAATGTTTGATGATTAGATGGTTTCGACTGATGACAAAAAGGCAAGAAATAGCTCCTTGTTTGGCTTTGTCATTGATGGCTTTGGGCCATATAAATAGAATAATAATTAATAGAAATTCACAATCATTTATCAGCTCCTTCCTGTGTAGTGACACATGCATGTCAAACAGGATCAGCCACAGAGGGAGAGGAAAGTATCAAAACATTATCTGTGTTTAATTTCCATCTCTCCCACTTATTAAATCCAAACACACCAACCATGTAATTAACCAATTAACGCTATTTCTGACTAAATGTGTTTAAAATGCAGTATGATGACTATAAAACACATCTGTACACAGTCATTTCTATGAGCTGCTGTAGTCTTGCCCAGGTGTTATTATGTTGTTTGGACTTTCCTGTAGTTGGTACAGTAATAACACTAATCTAATCAGTCCACTGTCAGTATGTTAACATGCTCTGGACTTGATGCTGAATTACTTTACATATCAATGTTTATGCACCCTGATTTGACAAATGCACAACAAAACCCCTTGTGGTTGGGTCCTGACAGGAAATTTAAGTGCTTGTGAAGTGATGTGTTGGAAAAAATATAGTTTCTTACTGGCAAGAGCATTAGGCTGTTAATATTAATATGCTATTAGACATAATGCGTGGGCAAGGTTAGGGTGTTAGGAAACAGCCTTTCTGCTGAAGGAACCGTCAGACTTCTGTATCAACTTTTAGAGAATTTCTCATCAGTTTTTTATAATGTCGAATGTTCAGTTACCCTGTGGTATTATGCAATGGTATATTATAATCTACATGCTGTCAGACCAAATATTATTATACCCAGATAATGGGAGAGGCAGCAAACAGTAAGATAGTGGTATAGTTGCTCATGTTTTGCTCCTTGCTCAAAGCTGTGAACTATAAGAAAGCAATTCATTTTTCAAGTCATAGCTTAGGTCTCTCAAAGCCTCATAATCATTTGCACTCTATGAAAGCCGTGCGTTAATTACAGGACATGAGCGCTTGCATTCAAGAGATTAGTTGCCTCAAGTATTGCCGGCAAGCAAAGTCACAGACAACACAGAATGGCTTTTTGTCAGGCATAATAATAATGTATAATGTCTAGTCCCCATTCACATTTAAAAAATAAAGACAAAGAGAAAGTCTAGTATGCCATCCATGTCCTCCATCTCGTCATGAATTATTCACAGACAGATGCCTCTCTGTTTACTTGCTATCAACACATTTGCAAATGCAATGATAGTCATTGTACAAGTGTTTCTCCATGCATACATGATGAGGTGAATCTAGGTAAATGCCATGTTCTCCTTTTGTGTTATAAGCTTTATAAGGGCTACAAATACAAAAAAAGCAAGTCAAGGGAATTCTTCGTTCAACTTCCCTTAGTGCTAAAACAAACCTTGTGTGTCATCATCCAGTAAAAAAACTTACAAACCCTCTCCTATAACATCAAAACAGAACAGAAAAAAACAGAAAACTTTTTCCTTCAAATTGTCATGCAGAGAGAAAGTTGCAGCATCAGTCCAACAAGTATAACGGGGAAAAGGCTGCAGTGAGCCTCCATCACTGTTAAACAGATTTTTTCTAAAATAAAGCAGAGATGGAGAAAGGAGTGATGGGATATTGAGATGATTCTCACCATTTACTTATAAAATGGGTGACTTCAAGGAATGTTGCTGTACAAATATATTTATATTGTTTTCTTTAAACTCTGATTAATATTTCATAAAGCTGCACTGACAAAAAACAAATTCTGTGTGGAATTGCATATTGCCCTTTTTTACGCTGCAGAGGTTTGACAGTGTCTGCATTTTAGAATTACTCTAGTTACATTTGACTTGCCATACTCAACCACAAACGTTTGATGTCTTCAAAGTAAATGACAACTATAAGACATTTAAATGTGTGCAATGTTTGCATTGCACATCCATAAAACTTATAACCAAAGACCCACAAAAACGATCCATTACAACTGTGTAAAGCTCAATTAGACATTTTAAGAAGTCTCCTTTGCCCAATCTAATAGTAACCAAGTCTCTTAATCAGCTGATCTATTAATGGTTTCAGCTTCTCCTTTGCCATTTTTATAATCACATTTATATGTGTTTAACACTAAAAACATGTACATGGGATGGACGGGAGATGTAAGCTTTGTATTACTAGAAGCCATTTCATGTGAAACATTTATGCAAAATAAGTTGACTGTCAGCTTTACAGTTATCAAAAAAAAGGCAAACGTAGTTGAAAGTGAAATTGATTGGTGAAAACAGTGTCTGTCTTTTCTGAGAGAATCTCAGGAGCAGAGTGCTACTACGTGACCACCAGGTTAGTGGATCAAAAAGAGGGGTAGGCTAGTTCTCAATAAAATATGATTAGATATACCTACAGAACAGGAGAAAGAAGGAACACAGGCCTATCTCTAATATTCTCTTTAGAACTGCTTCAGAGACAGGCACCTGTGGAATTAAAATGCTGTAACTAACCACAGTTTGAGACCTTATGGCTTTTCTAAATGTTTTACTGTGCATTTGGGTCTTGACAAGGTAAAATCTGGCCAAAGCCTGAGTATTGCAGATTTTGGAGAATATCATTAAACACGGCACAACAAATAATTACCAGCTCACTTACTTGAACAGTTCTTTAAAAATACACCCTGGGCTTCTGGACAATCTTTGGATTTAGCTTCTGTGTGCAGGAATAACTAAAATGCTCAATCCAGCTGAATGGGTGAGCTCAGTGATTCATAGCCACCATCTCAGTCATTTTATCATTTTGCTTCTCATGATAGTGTGATTGTTGTGGCACTGAGGGATCACAGTGAGTCTGTTATTATGATGCATGTTTCCAGCAGCTGCACCTGCTCGGCCCTACGGCTTTTACCTGCTACTTAGTATGACTGTCACATTCCAAGTCTGTTTCAACCCTCACCCCCAGTGACTGCAGGGCTGGAAGAATATTATTAAAACTGTTTTCTAAAGGTCTGCTTATGAAGTGCAATTGGAACAGACCCCTGAAAATTATTATATTTAACTTTGACAGACACTGAAACCAACCACCAAAGTATCATTCTCATCGTTTCGTTTTATGTCATTAAAAGCATGTTTTAAATATTTAAAAATCGGTTGTCGAACTGGTAACGCCCTGCTCATGTTCTGTCGTTAAAGCAGGATTTGAGGCTGCACATGAGGGAAAAACATTCACAGGTATGGCTGAAAACAATAAGATGGTAAAATGCCAAAAGGGGATTTACAGTTGGAAATGAATCATGAATATGTGGCTGCAATTCCTTTCAGATGGGACTCAGCAGAGATTTGTTTTTCATTAGTGTTGGGGTTGTCAACTTTCCAGCTTTTGTCTTTCTAGGCAGGAGTCATTTGTTGCATTCTATACACATCTGCATGTGTGTGTGTGTGTGTGTGTGTGTAGGTGTGTGTGTGTGTGTGTGTGTGTGTGTGTGTGTGTGTGTGTGTGTGTGTGTGTGACACAGAAGCCAAAGGACAAACTGAGCAGGACTGAGCAGCATGTGAGAACTCATCACTTGCTGGAGCGTTTGACGGGGTGGTTGCATATCACGAGCAGGAGGTTATTTCTACGTGTGAACTGCTGGCATCTGTCGCTGAGTGGAAATCACTGTACTACCTACGATATTTGCTGCAATTATTGCCTGTACACATGCAAGCCCTGTTAGAATATCACATAGATGTAGTTGACACATTTCTATATCAACCATGAGAACAATCAGAAGCTAAAGGTTTGACCTCTAGCTGATTAGATGCAAGTAGCTTTGCTGCAGATTAGGTTGTAACCCACATGTAAATTTATTTAAAGATGGATTTTTAGCCATGCTACTGGGATAAATCTGGAATATTTCAAAAGGTTTTGGGTAATCTGGTTGTTTACAGACATTCATTGTTACCAGAGAACCGATTCCACCAACACTACTAACTTTGGTGACAGGGTTTGATTCTTTTGCTGGGTTTTGGGGCCCAACCACAGAGGAGCCCCCCCCCCCCTTATTTATGCTGGTATTAGAATGAGGATTGAGGATCACGAAAGACATTTAATATACAGTGTATTAATATATTTAATATATTAATATACTGTACGAGTGATATACAAGAGATATCTAATATACAATATTCCATGGTTTCTAAAAACCAAAATAAAACTCCTTGTGTGATTTAATCTTCCTCAGCTTGCTGAACACATAAACCAGATATACTAAATACAATAAACAACTTATGTCATATTTGTAAGGCCTAGCAAAAGAAAATTACGTCTCATATTACTTTTGACTGCTTGTGATCAAGTTCACCGAACAAGATAGATTCATATTTACATAAAAAAATTTACACAAGGTAACAGCTTGTAATACAGAAACAAAAGCTTGGTGCTGACTCTGCATAATGTGTGGCAGTATGAGAGAGAGAGCAAAGGATTTCCTTTAAATATAACGAGGGAAGTACTTAAATTATGTAATGCATAGATATGTTAAAAATCAAGAGAGTTATTATTATATTGTAATAGAGTGTTAGAGTTAATTTATATTAATGAATCTGTTGCATTTTTCTCACAGATATTATAACAGAATCAAACACTGAGAGAATGTAGCTGTTTGCTCCTGTAGAGATTCTAGCCACAAAAATAAGCTAACCATCTGCAGACAGGATGTGATGCCATCAAACAAGTAAAAAAAGAGTAAAAAAAACACAAACCAAAAAATCTGCTGAAAATCAAACTTCTATCTAACTTCAGTCTGACAGCAGCAGTGCTGCCTCTACGCTTGTGTATGAGCCATGAATTATTCCTCACATATTTCCAGCTGATTGTAACTGAGCAGCTTGCCTCAAATGTTTCTGAACGGGAAAAAAAAAAAGATAATTTTTTTTATCCTACCGAGAAATGTCTAAGGTGATCAGTTTATGTGAAATAAAAACATGAAATCTGCAGAGTTTCCTCACATATCACAGGTTTGTTTGCTATGACTCTGTGCTGGTGACAGCCGTAGCTGGAGGCAGTACGTTTTCAGGTTATCTGTTTGACTGTCTCATTCTTGTTGGTGCGATTTCCCAGGAACCCCTTGAGGGAACTTCAAGTTTGTCACAAAAATGCACCAGGATTCAAGAATTAACCTATTTCTAAATTTTGGGGGGACTATCACTATCCCATATCTTTGACATGTTATTACAGTTATGCTTTTCAATAATATTTCAAATTTGGTACAAATGTACCACAGGACTTAAACTGGTTTGATTTAGGGGGTCAAAGGTTAAACCTCATAGTGACCCTATGTCACAGTTCTTATGAATCCAATATCTCGGAAGGGCTTTGAAGGCATTTTCTCAAATTTAAAACATCCATTCACTTTAACTGAATAAACTCTTTGTGCTTTAGTAAAAGGTCAAAGTCACTATGATATTATGTCCATCCCTTTTTTTCCCATAATAACAACATCAAAAGAACGCATTGAGAACATTTTCCACTTGGACTCAAGGATGAGCTGATTACATTTTGTTAGTCAAAGGCCAAAGATTCACTGTATCCTACATCATTGAGCATCATTTCCAATTCTTGTCAATTAAATATTGCCGGTATACCTTGAGGAAAGTTCTCAAACTTAATACAAGCACCCACTTGGACTCAATGATTAGCCACTAAGGCCTTAGTTTTCAAAGGTCAAGGTCATGTGATCCTATTTGCCTACTATTTATGTGAACAAAATAATGGGAAACCTTGATAGAGTTTAACCAAAGCATCCACCAGGACTTGGGATCTAAGGTCAAGGTAAGTGTAACCTCTTGTCTTTCACAGAAATGCTTCAGAAGAATTTCTTAAAATGTTCCACAAAGATTTAACAGGAGATTAAACTGATTAGATTTTGGTGATCAATTATCAACGTCACTGTGAACATCTATCTAATTATCAGTTAAAAGCTAAGGGAAAGTTAACAGAATTAAACCGCTTGAATCTTGTCTGTATGCAAAATAGCAGATCCTTTTTATTAAATATTTTTTCTGCCAAAAAGTACCCCTATTTCCAGGTTTGCTAGTCTTGTTGCATATTTAATCCAAGAGGCTGTAACTGCTGCCAAAAGAGATTCAAAAAAGTAATAAGCAAAAGGTATGAATACTTATGTACATGTAATATTTCAGATTTTTCTTTTTTTTTAATAAGTGTACTGTTACTTGTAAAGTTTTGATTCACTTTTACGTTGTTACTATGGTGTACTGAGTGTAGATTAATGAGAAAAAAATGAATTTGAATGACTGTAGTATCAGGCTGTAAAAACAAAACTAAAAAAGTGAAGGGGGTCTGGGGGAACTGTAAATACAATTGTATGTACAGTTACATATTGAATATCGGGTACTTCATAAAGAGAAATTACACAGGGACTCATTGGTAATTTGCTAATGATACTCTTGTATGCTAAGTACCCGTGGGCCAGAAAGTTTATTCTTTTGTTTGTAATGATTGTTTAATATTGAGCTACATATTGGGCTCTTCATCATTTTAGAAACCCTCACTGATCTGCTTGCCATTGTTATTCTGACTATGAGTGGTGAGTTCACAAACAGGACATTGCCCCTCATCTACCACCATCTCATGTTAAAGTATATGACAAAAATAAAACTCCACCAGTAAGCAGCTTTTAAATTATTGCAGTACATCTAAAGGGTTTCAAAAACTGACCTTTAGCTTTTAAATATAATCAATGTTGAATAGCGTGTGCAGCACTCAACATTGATTACACTCCACTGAGTCACTGAAATGTTAATTGCAACAAAAATAAACATTTTTAAGGGTAAAGATATCAACAGGTTTCCCGATAGAGAGTGAACTGGCACAGGATGTCTTCAATTCTGTGCCTAACATTATAAAGTGGCAAACAAAAGGCTGAGTAGGAGTTTTTAGGTATTGTCTCTGTGCTTGTCTGAATATATTTTGCAGGAGGAGGAGAACAGATGTCTTCTTCCATTTCATTTTACATGCTATCTTCTGTGCACATCACTATTTGTCATTTTTTCTTTTCACCTCTTAAAAGTGTCATACGTTCAAAGTAGCACCCTTTACCAAGCATTTACAAGTCCTGTCCAGCCATTATCTGTGTAGCAGTGTTAACTGGCTCCACAGCAGAAACACACATACCCAAGTAGATAAGCTTTCAGCTGTTGGAAATGTCTCCTGATTTGTTCGTTGGGGCATGGAGTTCAGTGATGGGAGGAAATGTTGCTCCCTCCTCTCGCCCATTACTGTAGGGAGAACATCCCAGTAGTGTCCTGTATTTTCAGGCAATTGCTGTGAGCTGACCTGGTTTAGCTCTCCCTCAGAGAGGAAATGTCAGTTCCAAAAGGCTGGGGGGAACAAAAGCTCAGTTTGTTAGGTCTCCTTGATGAATTTGTTATGACTGCACTCACTCTGTGCAAAAGCTTATTAATATTAATTTCTAGAGGTGAGTATTAGCAATGCTGAAACAATGACAATGACTTACTCCGATTAGCTGCCTAATAGCTGGATAATGGTGGGAAGAATATTCAGAAACTTCATGTGTTTGTGGGAAATACATAAATACAAAGTAAGTAGGACTATACTTAATGTTGAGCAGTGGGACGAGGTGAGAGAACAATCAGTTGCCTTTGTTGTCTTTTTGGGTGGGCTTAGGTTTGAAATAAAAAAAAGCACAACTTTAACCCACATTGCCTGTTTCAGACTGTTCAACGTGCGGGAGACTCAGTAATAGGATGCAGCGTCTTCTCATTTTATCTGATGGGTGCTCTGTGTGGTGATGTAACATCTATTTTGCAGACAGAAAGAATTGCACCTGAGGTACAAACACTCTTCCCTTTTGATGTTCCCTTGTACAAAGATGACGATTCCCGCTGACACGCTGGTAAACAAATTTAGTAGTTGTTCATCAACAAGATTAAGCCGAACTGACGATTGCCACTTAACTGGAGGCTTTTCCTCTTGAAGAAAGATCCAGTACCGGGTTCAGATCAGGCCAAGTTGTGACAGTAATTCACAGCCTTTTGCTGTATTAGACATTTAATATGTTGTTGTCTTCCTCAACATACATATTAAAAACATGAATGTAATACTTGCATGTAGACATGCAAAAAGAATTTGCATGTCTACAAAGACATCAAGGTTATGTTGTCCATATTTTGGCTACAGAATTCTCAAAATGTTGCTTCCAAATACCCAAAGAGGCTTAAATAAAAAGTTTTAATTAAATTTGTGTTGTATGAAAATGTATGACCATGTTGGTAAAGTAAATCATATTTTAGACAGAAATAATAACCTACAAAATGTGTTATTTTTGTGAGAATATTAACAGTTGATATTTTTCGGTTTTGTGAGGCAGAGCAGGGTGGCTGTTGAGGAAACCGAATTATTATGTCCACCGCATCCTAAAACTATTCCTTTCCAACTCCTAATAACTGTTATTTGTTTTGTGACAAGGCAATTATAACGTGTAGCACTTTTGCTTGTCAGTGATTGTTCATCAGCCCTGGCATTTGTCTTCTTGAGTTGGTAATAAAAGGGAGCCGTAATACCATTAGCACACTCTTATCAGAAGGCAGACAGCACAGAGCAGATAAAGCTGCAATGTTTGTGTCCTTTTCTTCAGCCCTGTTTCTGTCTTCTGTCTCAGTCCTATGTCTTTTCTTATCACTGCCATCAGGTTAGAGAGCCACAGTACCAAACCCTCCCTTTCTAACGTTACAGTATGTTACGTTAGAAAGGGACCAGTAAAAAACCAACCAATAAAAGTTCAATAGAAGTGATCACTACCCCGAGACACACAGAGCGACACCAGGACTGCATACTCTGCACCCCCATGCACCTCTTCAGACACGTAGACTGTATTCACCACACCAGCTCCTCCTCCAGACACTCTGGAAGGACATGCTTAGAGGAGGTGAGCCAATAAAAAAACAGGAAGTCCACTTGCCCAGATGAAGTCAGCCCCTCCTGTCTGAAGGCCTGTGCTGACTGACTGGCCCCTGAGGACTGGAGATTTGTTAGGTCTCCTCAACTTTCAATCATTTAATCATAGTTTTGGCCCCTAAGAAATACTGTCACAGGACTAAATGAATATAGGCCAATCATTACGATGTTTACGATGTGATCATGGAATCACCACCGGAAAATAATCACTGGGCCCCTACTAGACCCTACATCCTGGAACATCTTGATAACCCTGCGACATAAGCATGGCTTTTGTTTGCGGATTTGAGCTTGATGTTCAACATTAAAATTCCAGAAATATATATCCTCTATAGACAGAAAGTCTCTTAGCTATCTTTATCCCCGTCGGTCAGTAGATCACTATCTTCTAGGGATAGGAAAAGTTAAATCTTGCTCATGGCAAACCTGTACTGATGCTCCTCAGGGATGTGTACTCTCCCTTCTGCTCTTCTTCCTCTACACATACGGCAACACCTGCAGCACTTGACTGTCAAGCTCTGAAAGTTTGCTGAAAACATATCTGTTGTCAGCCTCATCTTAGATGATGATGTGACAGCATACCAATGGGAGGTTGACCAGCTGGTGCTTTGGTGCAGTCTAAACAACCTGGAGCTGAACATGCTCAAGACTATTAAGATTTCAGGAGGAGCCACCCCCACACTGCCTCTACTCATCATATCCACCAGCCCTGTGTCAACTGTGGAAACCTTCGAATTCTTAGGGTCCACCATCTTCCAACACGTGGGGAGGAAGAATAAAATCAACTCTATTTTGAGAAAGGCTCAGCAGATAATGTACTTCACCCGGAAGTTCAACCTACCACAGGAGCTACTAATCCGGTTCTACTCTGCTCTCATTGAGTCTGTCATGTCCTCCTCCATCTGTGTTTTAGAGTAGCCACCAAGCGGGATAAGAACTGCAGAAAGTCTCACTGGTACTTGCCTGTCCAGTCTCCAGTACTTGTACATATAAAGAGCCATGAAGCAAGTGAAGAAAATCACCACCAACCCCCCTGGACACAACCTCTTTCACCTTCTGGCAGGCACTACAGAGCTCTGTCTGCCAGAACCACCAGACACCAGAGAAGTTTCCTGCCTCAGGCCATCAAACTCATTAGGAGATGACCTCATACTTACCACTACGTTGCTGCTATCCATGCTGTACTTAGCACGCGGTACATACTAATAGTCATGCGCTATTTAATAATGTTGTTCTTTTTCTGGTAGAAGATGATCATAAACCCTGCAGGGCATATCATCTTAGCCTACACAAACTGACAAAATAGTAAATGGATGCACAATACAGATTCAAACATTTTTAATACACAATATAGAGTATAATGTATAATATATAAGTATATATATAACACACAATATAGAATATAATATACTGAAGTCTTGATGGTGCCAATGACAATTGCACTGGTGCTTAATTGTTTATTATTAATATTTATACCACATACTTACAAAAAGTAGAGAAAATAAATGTGTTCTATTATGTCTGCTGGATTACACATGTTTTAATTGCCTGTCAAAGTCTTGAAAACATAAGAATGCACACTGTGTATTTGTTTCCACAAGGATGTAAAAGTGATTTGTTTGGACATGTGTTTCTCATTGCCACCTCTACTCTGAACTGTGTGACCCAGAGACACAGTGGTCTCTCCATAGCACCGGATCATCGGTGCAGGTGTTGCCAAGGCAACATGTAGCTAAAAGTACAGATTGAGGTGACAGGTAGCTGCAACAGAGGCCACATAGAAGCCACAAAAAGTGTGTTTGGTCTGAGGTTACATCTGATTGCTTTCCCATTTTTTCTGTGCTACCTTTGAAAACTTTTAAAGGTTCCTTCTCAGTAACATTAGAAACATTCATATTTATTATTGTGGCAAAGTAATTTGCAGTCTAGTCTATAAAAATAACAATATAAAAGGTTGTTACTCTTGACACATAGTAGTTGCCAATACTTATCATCTTCTGCATAACGTGTAGGTTTATTAATTGTCAGTAAACTGTAAAATATAAATTATAAATTATATATATATATATATATATATATATATATATATAT